>NC_083440.1:16514529-16639999 GCF_020745735.1 Hemiscyllium ocellatum | reverse complement strand
GGAAAACCTCAGCATTCCTAACAGCATTTGCAGAGAGAAATTAGAGTGAATAGCCACCGTTCTCCTTTTCCAGCGTTGTTGGGTATACCTATGCAAAAGCACACTCATTCCATATTGAAAACTAATCAATGCTTTGTCCTTTGAATTAAAAAATTATAATAATCTGGCAGTGAAATTTTTAAGTCTCTGCTTTCTCTTCTCCAGCTGAGCGATATTTTAAATGAAGGCTCCGTGCAATATTCCAAATATTGCAGCTATTCACTGACCATTCGTTGGATATTTCGATGTAAACTTTATACCATTAAACAGTAAAACGGACAGGCAAATGGCAGATAATGAAGGAAGTGTGAAGCTTTATTCTTTTTGATAAATATAAGTTAACTGGCCCAATTCTGGAGGGGAGATAATAACATAAATACTTGGAGGTGAACATTTCTTTTGGAAATTGATTGGTGAGAAGGTTTGTCTAAAATAATCTTTACAAATCAAATTAGAATGTAAAGGGAACGGAAATGCTATCAAAGCTTCATATTTCACAGTTTTAGCCACAATTGGGAGAAATAGATAGGATTTGAACTCTTGCAAAGCAAATGACTTCTATTGCGTTAAAATTGAGGTCTGCACACTCCTGAACACCACACTTTAGGAAGGATATCAATGCCTTGGATAGGCTGTTGGGGGAGATAAATAGGAACATAGCAACAGGATTCAGTCCCCGTGAAATTGTTCTGACATTAATGGCTGTTCTGTAGTCTAACTCCATACACTTGCATTTGAACCTTATCCTTAATATCTATGTTTAAGAAAATAAAATCTGTCACAGATTGAAATAAACAATGAATCCAGCACCTACTGTCATTCGTGGAAGAAAGTACAAAATATCACCCACCTTTTTGTGTGGAAGTGCTTCCAAACATCTCTCCGGAACACAATGGCCCTACTTCTCAGATTATGTCCGTTGTATTCGAAATACCAAACAGTGGAAATAGTTAACCTGTAAACACACTCTCTGCTCAGCTGTTAAGAAACAAGGACAAAATTGTCCAGTATCACTCTATCACTGAACTCCAAAACTACAGGTACAATTCTTGTAAATCGACATCATATTCAATCAAAGGCCAAAATGTCCTTTTTAAGGTGTTGCGCCTGAATCTTATCACAGTTCTCCAAGTGAAAACAGACCCTTTGTATAACTGCAGCGTAACATCTGGCTCGGACTGCATCTTTTTCTTTGCTCATCCCTGACAGCCGTCAAGAGTCAACCACATTGCTATCGTTCCAGAGTTACACATAGGCTAGACTACATAAGGATGGCAATTTTCTTCCCAAAAGAACATGACTGAAACTTTTTTGTTGGTTTTATTTTCCTCGAAAATGCTACGGCAAAATGATTAATCGATGTGTTGGACATTTGTCTGGAATCATTGACAATATCCATTTTACGTTTCATTTCTGCATTGTTAGGACATGAGATAAACGCTTCTGCAAATGTAAAGCCGACACACAGAGGAGCTCACCTCGCACCATAATGTGTTCAAGTTCGAGAGGCAAACAACTATCACAGATTTCACTATTCCAAGTAAAAATTTATAATTGTATTACTTAAGTCCGAGAGAGAACATTATAAAGCCTATTTAGAACTCCATTCTCTTAAACCTACATTTTATCTCCCACTCCACTGTCATGGTCTGATATATTTATTGGAAATTTACGGCAAATCACTTTTAAATGCAGTTGACTTCTTTGGATGTCGATGTCGAACTTTATTTGTCAAATTCTCTAGATCCGCTTTGGTGTTCTGCTGCACAAATTTCTTATGAACAGGTACCTTGCAGAGAGTTATTCAGCTCGCAGTCTTTTGGTGATCTTTTCTGTTCTGTTCTCGCCCAAATAGTCAAAAAAAAACCCGGTTTTATACCCCAAAACATCAGATCATTTCATTGGTTTGATGTCATCAAAACACTAAATTCAATTTGGATTTAAGTTTGGTATCTTGGGGCATAATATAAAATGATTGGCCAAATTCACATTTGTTGCATCCATGGCAACTGAACCAAACTATTGGTTTCACAGTGAAATTTTACATTTTAAACTATTAGCGCAATCAGTGCCACTCTAAGTCCATACCAGATTCCACTCTCTTAAAATTACTGCCTCCATGAAAGGAACAGTACGCACCTACACCTTCATTACAGAATGGGCTGATCTACTTGCTTGGTGGACCTTATTTTACACTAAGAGTGAAACTTGGTATATTATCTTTTAAAGCAATATATATATATAAACATACAACCTTAAAAATTCAGTCCTTTCCTCTACTATCCCCAGCAACTTGCCAGTCTGAAATGTCTAAGCCCACACCCTCATTTAAAATTCCCAATTACAACACCTCAAACAGGACTCGTGGCTTTTCTTTATACGCCAAGCTTCTTTGTCCTGATATTACCTAGAGATTGTGAGATCTGTCTGACTTAAATGGCTTATTTATCTTTGATGTGGAGGTGCTGATGTTGAACTTGGATGGCTAAGTCCGAAGTCACACAATGCCAGGTTGTCGTCCAATCGGTTAACTTGAAATCAGAAGCTTTTGTTTGATTTCTGACCTTCTTCTCGCCAGTTATCCAGGTAATTTCCGATTGCAGTGGCGCAGGAGCAGTTTATAACACTATAATTAACATAAGTTAAATTTATTTTATATCGCAGGAAGAATATAATGCAAAATTGTATTGGATACTTAAAACATTGTCGCAATGTCTCATCAACAACCCATTCCATGTTCAATCAAGATGAAGGCTTGTACATCTTCCTGGTTTGATTGAATTTGACAGTGATTCCTCGTTTTATATCTCAGTTCCACTGTCTCATTAACACCAGTTCAATGTAATCAATCAAGATATTTTTGGATAATGAATCAGGATCTTCCATAGTGACTTCTGATACCGACACTCCTGTTCCAGGTCCGCAATGCTGCTGTTGCAGATACTATTGATGCCATCTCCCTCCAAGTTCCCCACCACAGGAGCAGAAGGTGGAGATGAAGATTAGGCAAGGCGATAGAAGGATGTGCCCGGCCTGGTGATTCGAATCAAATGGACTCAGGAGCCTGCCAATTCAGCCATCTTAAAAAAAAAATTCTGGAAGAATTTTACGAGCGAGGTTCACCAGGACCAGAGTGATTCACACGTGAAGTGAGACTAGAGAGGCTGGGATTGAATTCGGACAAATTCAACAAAGCCAAGCTGGTGTTCTTCTCTGACCACTGGTCTCCAATGGATCGTGGAAACTGAATGTAAACCTGCTGATCCCAGATAATATGGAGAAGCTCAAAATGTTTCCACAGGCTGGAGAAACATGAAACCCCACTTTGAGTCACCCTGAGACTTATGGGAAACTGTCAAGCAGAACATCTGGAGGACCTTTCTGTCGAAAGTCTTCTGAAGGTGAGAGAGAAATGGGGAGAATGTAAGAACTCCAGAAAAGTTTGCAGAATAATCATCTCGTGGAGACGATAGAGTTTGATCTTAAGGAGGGTGTCCTGGACGTGAACAGCCAGGAAGCATCACGTTTATCTCAGACGCCTCCAAGATGCTTTCCAAGTCCAGGGTTCACACTGTGGAGCAGAAGGAGGCATGCTCACGTTTGGTATGTGAATTGTTGCACAGAGAGAGCTATGTGCTCAGAGCCTGAAGGGAGAAGATGGATCTGTAGCGTTATCTCAGCCTGACATCATGAGAATCAGCAAATCCTTTTATGTCAGACTGCATGACACGAAATCCACAGAGAGTGCAACCTCCCGGTTATTGCTCACTGTCACGTAGGTCTTCGACGACAGCACATGGGAGAGGCTGCTACAACCGTTATTTCTGGATATGCTGACCAAGACTCTCGTGTCCTTAGAAACGACTAAGCCTCCAGGAAGTGACAGCTTACTAACTGAGTTGTTTTAGACTGTGTCAGACTTGCTTGACCAGGGCCTGCTGGAAGTGGACAACAGTCGGCTTCTAATAGGTAGTCAGTGTGAACCCATGGGGACAGGTATCATCCCCCTCACCTACATTCAGAAGGGGGAGAGGACGACTGACGACCCACTTCATTGCTCAAATTAAATTAACATTTCTTGAATAAGGTCATCACCAACCAGCTCAGTTCTGCTTTGGGATCACTGATTCACCCCGAACAGATCTGATCTGAACAGACAGCCTCACAATTCTTAGGGATAGAATCGCCTCCATGCGAGACAGGGGAGTCAGAAGCCTGCCTCATCAGCCTGCACCTGGAGGTCCTTGACAGGATCTCTCACACATCTATGAGGGATATTCTCTCAAAAGTATTCTTTGTGGAGGGATTCCACGAATGAATCAGACTGCTGTCCACCAGCATTATTAGTGAAGCTTCAATCAATAGGTGGGAAACAGAAAGCTTCTTCATCAATCGATAGTCAGGCAGAGCTGCTCCCATCGTCTTTCCTGTAACATTGTTGACCTGGAGGCAGCTGAACCATTGCTGTAAACCATTCAGGAATTGCTTCCCTTTTAGCCGATGTTAATATACTGAGAACCTCTTCACTAACGTTCCTCAATCCACTACTTCTCATTTATACATTACTTCATTATTTAGATTCAGCATTCGAATTTTAGAGTCCAATTCTTCATTTTCCACATGAATAAACAATTCAAGCACTTTATGATCACTCTTCCACAATGTAATAACACTGCAAATTCATACTCTGCATTGTGTCTGTATGTTTTGGAGTAAGTAACTTAACTTGCTTCATGCTTATATCTGTTCTCTCATATCAATTCAAACCTGTGAGATTAATAAGTTAGTCCTTACAATGTGCTATTTCTGTCCACATAAAGCAAGCATCATCACAAATAACAAAAAAGTTGAGACTTTGACAGGAAGTGTATGACTTATTGGACACAAGCTTGGATTATCCCAAAAATGAAAAAGTAAGACTTCAGAAAGAACTCTGTCCCTGAATCTGTGAGGCGTGTGAGGGGAGGGTTTGACCCTGTAGAAAAGGATTGTGAAGGAGAACGTCTTCATGGATCCAGAACGTCATTTTGCGGCCTTTCTCTTTCACTTACAGTGTCCATTTCCCTGCTAACTGAGCATTTTTTTTTCCATGTTCCCAAAACTCTGACAAGATTGAACAAATATTTCACAATGGCGGGAGTATGTTTTCCCAGAAGAGTATCAATCGCCATCCAATTACATCAAAACCCATGTTTCTAATGTATTCGGATCATACCAGGCCGAGAAACCTCGCCAAACATCGAGACATCGAAAACCCTTCTTCCTGGAACCAATGCTTGCAGCCACATGTTCATTGGCCTAATGTGTATTCAGAGTAATGGGGGATCAGCTTTTAAATTTCTTGCCCGATTTTCTGCATTTTACCGATGAGGATTCACAGCTGTTTCTCTCTGTTATTGTCCTGGGATTAGTCAGCTGGATCTCATAGGGTATGAGGTTCCAAATTAGGGCTGCGAACCTAATCCAATCAGGTAGCCCTGTCTGAAATTTAAAAGAAAGATGAATTTCAGGGATATTGAGAGGCCAAATAGCTGACACAGAGAGAGACTCCTATGAAAGGCGATGCATTTGTAAATAACGAATGATTAATTACATGATGCCATCCTCTGAAGAGTGATTTCGATCCCAGATATGGTCGGTGTTAATATGCACTCGGACCATGGGTTCTTCACTTTCCAGACTTTCCCGCTCCAGATCATGTCCCACCCCGAAAACCCCACACCACAATATTATCTGATGTTGTTCTGTCACGTTCTCGACCCGAGACACTGTTGAGACAATACACCGCCCTGCATTCTGCTTAGTCAGGACTAATGGTTCTGATAGATTCCCTCAGTCAGCAAGGGTTCACTAATGAGGGACTTAAGTGATGCAAACACATGTTTGAATTCCTCAAATTTAGGAGTTTCTGAGATGAGTTTAGTTTTCAAGAGAATAATGGAAACTGCTGGCAGAGAATGCACCGAAAGGCTGCCTGTTGTCTTTTAATTTAAGACTAGGATAAGCATCTAATAGTTTATAGATGGCTTGAAGTCTTTCCAAGACTGAAATGAATGAAGAATGCCTCGTAGTTCTCTACATTATGTTGCTCAGACTAATTTGTGCTTATTCACTCAATGAACCTGTCCTTCTCTTTCTCAGCATTTCTGTGTCCTCCTTGTCTTTAACTGTTCCTGCTAACATTGTACTATCAACAGACGTCACACATGCTCCTACCATCACAGTCAATGGTAGAGATTATAAATGGCTGTTTGTGAAGTAATCATCCTTGTGGGACTCACCAGTACCAGCCTGACAACATGAAGATGGCACATTTATTCCTTCTCACTGTTTTCTGTCCTTTATCATTATTCACAATAAATCCCATTTCCCCAAAACTACAGACGTCTTTGACAACAGTGACACACTCGAGCACTTCAGAATTTGACATTTCGGCACCTTTATGTGCGCAAATCCCTCCCTGGCCTCTCTCCACCATCTCACTTGGAACAGTTCCATCTCATCATCAGTCAGATGTTTCAGATTTCTTCCCTGTACATGACCAGTACATTGCAGGGAATATTAAATAACTCAACCTCATGTGCAGCTGTTCAGATTGTGTGTGCCTCAGAGTCAGTTCTGAAACATGCCCAGGGCACTCTTATTCTGGTGGGATAATCTGTGTTGATTGGAACTTATGTAAACGCAAAGTGTACTTTTCACTGAGTTGTTTTATGTTATTGAATTATTGTCTTAATTGGAGAAGTTATATTCGATTTAGAAACTGTACCCCTGCAAAGTGAGGAATTCTGTTAGGATGTTGGATTTGCTAAAAAAATGCAATGTGTCGTTTCCATTCACCAAATATCATCATTTCACAGAATAGACGCTAATAAGTAGGGAAACTACAGCTCAGTGTTGATGAGCACGTTTCTTTGAGAGACACTCAACAAATAGAATACATTTTCTAAATGGTCAAATGCAAGGAAATAATGACACTGAAATAAAATGAGATTGCAGAGTGTGATAGATGGTGTTAGAATATCAATCCTGGTATAAAGGGTGGCATGGTGATTCAGTGATTATCCCTGCTGCCCGCAGATAGATTTGGGTACGATACCCTTTTCAGGGTTGTTTTGGTTTCGATGGGCCCATTGACCCTCTTCCACATCGTATGCATTCTATGATTTCATTCCACATGCATTTTCCAAAGTTTGCTATTGACCGATTGAGGTTTTAATCATCCAATAATTCTCAGTTCTAAAAATACTCTATGACAAGTGGGAGTTAACTCACCGCTGTGACTTGCTTGTTCAAATTCTTAAATAAATGAATCGAACAACATTGTAATGTAAGAATCCTCCAGGCGATGCCAGCAGGTATAAATGAAAGGGTTTGTAATTGCATCACCTCGGTATTGAGTGCAGAGAGATTGCCTCCGCAAAGAGATTCAGGCAGAAAATGACGTTTTCATTTAATCATGTGCGGACAATATTTTACACGATTCTTCCATTTGTAACAATTCCTGGTAAGAGCCTTCAGAAGGGAATTCCTGTGAATCTGGGTGAGGATTCTCTGCGGGTTCACTCTGCCACTAACAATGGTATACGAGCATGTTTTGCCCGTATGTCACACAGTGGCAGACGATCAAACATTTAGTCTCAGGTTACAGACAACCTGTGGAATCCCCATCACCGCAGATTCCACAGGAACTGCCTGGAGGATTATTCACGTCTTCTGGCAAATTCCAGGAATCTATATTTCAATCGGGACGACGGGGAATTTCGGTGGAATTAACAAAAGGAGTTACTTAGTTAAAACATAAGCGGTGGTATTTTTATGTAGAGACTGTAATATATTTAATTTGCGTTTGGTTCTGCTTTTTGAGAATAAGCAGTGGGCTTTACTGTGCATTTGAAGTAAATCGTCAACATGAGTGCATTTCTGTTATCACAGCAAATTGTTTTAAACGTTGCGTTTGAAATTTGTCTACAGGCTGAATGAAATTGGTCTACCAGTGTACCCTTGTATAATTTTGATATTTGCAATCCAGCATGGTATTAATGGAGTCTGAATGAATTATTGGCTAGTCCCGGTATTTATGATTAAGGAAGAAACCCAGAAATGAGAAATCTTTCCTTTCACTTCAATCATTTTTTCTAATTTCTTTTCAATCCTGTAAGAACCTGGATATGAGTGGATGCATAGATTTGTGCACATGTGATTGAGATGAGAGTTTTATTAAAATACAGTGTCTTGGAATGAAAGTGTTGCATTGGTCCCAGACAGAACTGTTGTGATGAGACATAAGCTCTGAAGATATTGTTTAAGTCCACATTGACACTCATATATGTGGTAGCTCCAGGAAGAAATCAAATGCAGTTCCAGCTTAGAAGTGGTAGTCACAAGTCATTGTTTTGTTTTGAACTGCATTGGGAGTCTGTATTGTTGAATATATGAAAGTCGTGTCCTTTTGTTTCATTGATGCATTGTTTTGAGGTTAATAAGAATTATACATTTACTTCATTTTCGTTCTGTTTGAATCTGCGTTATAAGTATGTAATTTGAATTTTTCTAATTTATCGTCATTTCTTTTTGCAATAAACGTCTGTTTTGGTGTGAAAACAATGTTTTCAGCATTGTATGTTTGTGATTCAGCAAGAGATCACTTTGCTAGTTAATGCACTAATTAAGGTTATCACTCGTCAATCTGGATTTTTGTCTCTGATCTGGCTTTTTCTGTAATTAATCAGCTGGCATCAGAACAGAATTGAGGCGATTAAACGCTTCGACTGACTCCTGATAAACTGATAAACTGAGCCACACTTCAAACAGATTGGGCCCAACTATATCCATGCAGATTAATTACATATCGCAGACCCTGATATCAGTCATTCACACTGAGTTGTAATTCCATATTATCCATTCCAAAATTACTACTCTTTTACTCTACAGCATAGCCAATACAATACAAAATCCCTCACTCCTGCCAGACCTGTAACACTGAAACGATACGAAACACAGGGTGGCTCACGCACAAGCAGTTTTGTGCACATTACGGGTCATCACCGATCAGTGAGGACAGAATTGATCTGCAGAGAGTGCTACAGAGATTTACTAGAATGGTGTTACTGTGGTGAAAATACTGCAGTATTGAGGAAAGATGCATAGGGTCGTGTCATTTTCCCTAAACAGGGGCGCATGAGATTTGACGTGACTGGGATTACAAATTAATCAGTGTGTTGATTGAATACATGACTCCGTCAATGGAAAACAATTAACCAGGAGACACAGAGTGAGAAACATTGGTGGGAGGATTATCAAGGACATGATTATTATTTCATTGGGACGATGATAGTGTGACTGGAATTCACTGCCAAGTTTTGATGGTGACTTGAGGTGATGAACCTTAGCTCATATAAAGGAAATTTAGGTCTGCACATGAAGTGCAGAAAACGTCGACTAGGTGCTAGAAAGTGGGATCAGAGCAGGTTGATCCCACAAATTTTGTGCATTCCTCTGATTTTGCAGAAAGACTGAGGAGAGTTGAAGTGTATTCACTTGGCGGGTTAAATAGCCTGTTTCTGTGTTGTCCATTTCCAACACTGGATAACTGGAGAACGTAAAATTGAATCCAAGAGTGCTACCTTCCAGTTTTTCACTAAAAAAGTTTTTGTAGCTTCAATATCTGTACAAGGGATAAAGCAATTTTACATGGGGAGGAATAATGTCAACCAAGGTTAGAGCATAATAATTTGTCAATTCATTAGGGTAACATTGCTTACTTTGTTTAGTTATATCATTACAATGTAAAGATTTTAGAAAATAAGTTTTTTGAAATCGTGTATTGCCTATGAACTGTGGAGCATTCGGATTATCAAGTTAAATGTTAATTTTCCACTACATGATTATAAAACAATGGAGAGTCAGAGAGACCTGATTCTTTAATCATGTCATATTTTACTATGCAATGGATTGGTGCTGCCACATTCCATAGTTGCAGTAGTGAATTCATGGTTTTCTTCTGTATTGCGTTCATATGCCAAAACTTTTTGAATCAGATAATGCAGAGAATGCAAAAAAAGTCACATCTCCCTATTTGCACTTCGCATTATTTGCTGACTGAATATCAGCCATATTAGAGTACTTGCTAAACTTGACAAGGAATTGTTCACTTTCCAAAACACACTAAGAGGGATTCAGTGAGTTCTCATATCCTCGGTTTATCGTCACAGAGAGGACTCAGATCGTGATTTGCACCTTTAATAAGGAAATGAACATTTCTCATCTCTGTAAGCATTGTCCGTCAACCAATTGCAACTTCTCAAGTGCAACAAATTATGTGCTTTGTAATATAGTTAACTGACCATTCTAGGTAATCTGACATGGAGGACGGGAAAATATTGTGGCTGTGAGAGTTGTTCCTTTTTTGAGGTATTTTTGAGGTGTCAGTGCTGACTTCCACTAAATCCTGGAAGAATAATTCTTGTTTTGTGAACTGTTGTATTGTTTTGAAAATCATATCAGATCACCTGGATAGTTTGAAGAAACACTTAGAGACATTGAGGAATTCTCAGGAGCCGCGGGTGTGATGGATGGCAGCTATAGGATGAGAGAACAAAAACAGACGCAACCAGGCAGGCGAGGTAGATAGGTAGAGCAGAAGTCTCCTGAAGCTATCTCCATTTGAAACAGGCATGCTGTTTTGGAAAATGTAGCTGGTGATGGAACTTTAGAGGAATGGAGCACGAATAGCCACGTTTCTGGTACCAAGAATGGCTCTAATGTCACGCGGGTTACGTCACTTTTCAACGATCAGTTGTGATCGGGGGTTCACTCGTTACAGGCATGGGCAGACTTTTCTGAAGCTAAGAGCATCTGTTGCCTTGCTAGTGCCAGGATCAAGAATATCTCAGACAAGGTGTAGAATATTGTCCAAGGGGAGTGGGATTAGCAGGACGACATTGTGTATGTTGAAAAAAACGACATAGGAAGGAAAAAGATGAAATTTTTAAGGGTGAATACGAGAGATTTGACAGGAATTTAAAATGATCCCCTTGCGTGTAGTAAATTCTAAATCACTCTCAACGCCACTAGCTAGTGAATGTTGGAATAGAGGATACAGCAGATGAATGCGTGGCTGAGCAGCTGGTGCAGGGCTGAAGGGTTCACTTTTATGGATCACTGCAATATTTCTTTGTGTAGAAGTGGCCTGTGTAACGAGAACAAATTAGCACTTGAATTGGAAGAAAGCTAATTTACTGCCAGGGAGAATAGCTCGAGATTCTCAGGAATATTGAAGCTAGTAAGGTTGGAGTGGGGCGTACGGGTACAGTGGGGTGCAGACGGTGGGATGGTGTAGCTAGAGAGATAGTGAGGAAAGAAATCAGTCTGAGAATGATACAGTTGGGAAAAAAGAATAAGTACAATGGTCAGGACAGGCAGGTTCAAAGCAGAGAATGAGGCAGGACTGACGAATTAAATTTCATTTATTTCTATACAAGATGCCTCACAAGGAAAACAGGTGATTTGGGATCATGGTTAGGAGCATGGGACTGGAATATCACAGCAATTGCACAGAAGTGGTTCAGGGATGGACAGGACTGGCAGCGTAATGTTGCAGGATAGTAATACTGGATGAAGGAAGGAAACCGGCCAAGTTAAGAGGGGGAGTTGTTTTGTTGAAAATGGATAACATTACGGCTGTAATTCGGGGTGGGTATTTCTGGAAAAACATGCAGGGAAGGTATTTGGGTGGAACTGAGAATGAAGAAAGGACTGATTACCGTATTGGGATGGTACTAGAGGTGCCCTACTCATCAGTGGGAAATTGGGAAACAATTTTGTAAGGGGATCTCAGTTGCTTGGAAAAATGATAGTGTGGCAATGATAGGGGGTGTTCATTTTTCAAATATAGACTGGGACTGCCTCATTATTAAGGGTTGGGATGGAGTTGAATTTATTTAGTGTGCGTATCAAACATTTCTATTTCAGCATGTGAATTTACCATGAGAGAACCTGAAAAACCTGACCTACTTTTGGGAAATGAGGCAAGGCGGTTGGTTGAGGGCTAGTTAGGGGGACATTTTGGGGCAGAGACTTGAATTACATTAGGTTAAAATAGAAATGGAAAAAGACAGACCATATTTAAAATTCAAAGTTCTAAATTGGAGGGTGGCCACTAGGCAAGATTTTTTCAAAGGTTGAATAGGGGCGGATGTTCTCTGGTAAAGGTGCAGCTGGAAAATGGGAAGCCTTCAGAAATGGGATAATGAGAGTCAAGAACGTTTATGCTCCAGTTCAAGTGAAAATCAAGACTGATTGGTACAGAACTTGGTTCAGAAAAAAAGGAAACAGGTATCAAGTACAGACGCAGAGATTGCGTGAATCCTGAGCATAATATAAAAACAATTGGACGATACTTCAGAGGGAAATCAGGAGTACAAACAGGCGTCGTGAGATAGCTCTGGCAAATATGGTTGTGCTTTGCCAAATATGGTTATGCAGAATTCATAAGTAGATTGAGGACGAAAGGGTATCTCAGGAGAGAAGAAGACCCCTGAAAGGTCAGCATGGCAGCCGATGTGTGAAACTGCTTAAGGTGGGGGAGGGAGCGATAAGACACTATACGAATATTGTGCATCATTGTTTACCGAGGAGAAAGACCTTGAAAATGTGTAATGTTCGTAAATACATGGTGACATCTTGAAAAATGACCACGTTACACAGCAGGATGTGTTGGAAGTCAAATAATGCATAAAGTTAGATATATCCCGAGGACATGATCTGTGGGAAGCTGGGGAAGTGATTGCTGGACCCTTGTTGAAATACTTGAAAAAAAACGATCATCACGGGAGAGGGGGCAGGAGACTGGAGGATGCTTCATATGCGCCACTAATTAAGAAAGGTGGTAACGAAAACCCAGCAAACATTACGCAAATGAGTCTGTCATTGTTGGTACGTACGTTGTTGTAGGGAAATCCTGAGCAATAGGATTTATACGTACCTTGTATTAAGATAGGTGAGGACTCGTTAGTGATTGTCAATATGGCTTTGCACACGATAAATCATGTCTAAATAACTTGACTGAGATTTTTGAAGTAGTAATTAACAGGGGCGATGAGGGCAGAGTGATGGACGTGATCTATATGGACGTTAGTGAGGGTTTTGAAAATGTCCCCATGGTAGACTGGTTAGCAAAGTTCGACCAAATGGAATAGAGGCGAACTAGCTAATTGGCTACAGAACTGACTCAAAAGTCGAAGATAGAGTGTGATAGTGGCCGGTTGTTTATCAAACCGAAGGCCACTGACCAATGGTATACCACAAAAATTGGTGCTGCATTACTGTGATTTTTAAAATCAATTATATGAATGATTTCGAATTGAATATGGGAGGTATGGTTAGTAAGTTTCCAAATACCACCAAATTTTGAAGTGCAGGAGACAGCGAAGAAAGTTACCTCAGTGTAAAATGGGATCTTTATCAGACAGTCCAATGGGCCGATGGAGTTTAACTTAGATAAATGTGAGGTGCTGCATTTAGAACAGAAAATCAGGGCAGGACCTGAACACTGGATGGTAAGATCCCGGGAAGTTTATCAAAACAAATAGGTCTTGGAGTGAAGTTTCATATTTCCTTGAGAGTGCAGCCTTTGGTAGATTGAATAGCGAATAATGTGTTTGATATGTGCACCTTCACTGTTCAGAACATTGATTACAGGAGTTGTGAGGCCATGCTGTGGCCATATAGGACATTGGTCAATACATGTTTGGAAAAAAAAGTGTGCAAAACTGATCTCCCTGTTGTCAGAAAGATGTTGTGAAACATGCAAGTGTTCAAAAAAAAATTCACAAGATTGTTGCCATGTTTGGAGGGTTTGAGTAGAAGGGAGAGGTTGCATAGACTAGTTCTGTTAGCAATGGAATGTTGGAGGCTGAGTGGTGATGTTATAGAGGTTTGTAAAATCATGAGAGGCTTGGATAGGATATCCATGATCTTACCTCTGGGGTGGCAGTCCAGAGATATAGGGCATAACTTCAGGATGACAGGGGAAAGAATTAACAAGAACATAATGGAAAAATTTTCTCATAGAAAGGGTGGTGCATGTATGGAATGAACTGCCATAGGAAATGATGGAGGCGGGTACAACGGCAATATTTTTTAAAAAGCAACTGTATGGGTAAATTAAAGGGGGAGGGGTAGACTCAGAGGTATATGCGGGCAAATGGAAGATAGTATTACAGAATAACTGGTCAGCAAGGACGATTTGGACCAATGGGTCTGTTTCCTCTTTCTACATTTCTTTGCGTCTAACTACACTTAGTTTGCAAAGAGCATTCGAACAAATGTTTCATCATAGATAAATATCAACACTAGGAATTTCAATTCCCATTTCAAACTCAATCCTCGTCTTTTGTTTTCAATTTAGGGCCTTGGTGCGAGAACAAAACCAAGTTGATGTTTTGAATTCCATGAAAAGTATTCTGAGGAAGGTGTTCTCATGAAGAATGATTGCATTATCTCTGTTTCATTCTCCATGCATTGTACAGTACCTGTTGAGTTTAGCCAGGTATTTCTGTTTCTTTTCATATTGCTGGTATCCTCAGTTCTTGTATTTATTTTATGAAAATGTTTCATATCCCAACCCAGTCCCCAGAAGTAATTCTTAGAATTGTGTAACTCATCTGTACCAAAGATATCTGATGGAACATCAAGCTTGTACTATCAAGGCCAGAAAAAAAATCTAGTCTCCTCCCAGGTGACAATTAAAGGCGGTGAGGTTTTCTGTCTCAACAAACCTCCCAAGCACTGAATTACCAAAGCGTATACCACTTTCTGAGTGAAAGCATTTTCCAAAAATCCCTTCCAAACCTTTTATTATCCACCTTAAAAACTATGCATTTTTTACATCTGTCAATTTCCTGCCCTAATTAGATATGTATATTTCCATTGTTGTCTGGGCAGATATGGAGAATGTTTGATCGTAACTTTCGATTTGGATCTAATATTCCGTCTCTTTCAGTTAATTTCCTGCTATTTTGATTCTTTCAATGGGAAAGTGCAGCCTGTCTCATGTGCAACGTGCTGCCTGTTGATTATGGTACCGACAGATCTACTGTTCATTCTCTTTGAGATCACGGCGATTGAAAGAGCTTTACTAGTGAGGGTGTCTCCTGGATCTCACCCCTGTGTGCAGTTTTGTCTTTTTCCTGTTCTATCTGGTTCACTTTCCATTTCTCTGATCGTTTGATTTGTTGCATGGGATTGAAGAAGAAATATTGGACAGAGATAACTTCTCTCTCTCTCTTTCTCTCTCTCTCTCTCTCTCTCTATATATATATATATATATATATGTATCTATCTATCTATTTATCTATCTCTCTGTTATCTCGTTCGATTCGTCCCTCCCTGTGTATTTTTTGTCTGTATCTCTACCTGTTTTTCTGTCTGTCTACCTCTCTGTCAGCCTCTATGCAAATCCATCATTGTCTTTCTTTCCCTCTGTGTGTGTGACCCTTCCACGCTCTCTGCGTAGTTTTCTCTCATTGACCCTTCCTAATCCTTTCATTCACTGACCTTTCCAGACGCAGATTTTTTTTTTGTAAAGTACAATGTGCACAGATAGAGCCGGCAATGCCTTTCCACATTAATGTAAGCTAGTCTGCTGAACATTGATCATCTTCTTTTCCTTTCCCTGTCGCTGTGTGGGAGGTGTGTTCATGTGTTTCCTTTTCAGTGTGTGTGAGTATCTGCGTGTCTGTGTGAGTCTGTGTGGGAGGGGGGAGGCGGAGACTTCATTGCCTTTGTGGTGAACTCGCTCGGTGCTTGTGCCCCTCAGTTTTGTCTTCCCTGATTGTGACACATTATGAGTGTTTACGCATCTGAGTGTGGGTTTCCCTTTGTGTGTGTTGTGAAGTATTTTTGTGACGACATATCCATGTGTTTATGTATTTCGGAATGTTATTCACTCTGTATGAGAGTCTAACAGTGCAAATGAGTGCTTTAATGTGGGTCTGTGGTACTGTGTCTGCATGACAGTTGTATTTGTGCCTGTATACATACTGTTTGTGGAGTTACAGTCCGATGACTAAGTGATGGTGGGGACGTGTGCTGTGTATTGGTGTTACTGTCAGCATATCATGAACATCCTGTGACTCCATGTATATGTGTTTCTTAGTTTCATTTCGTTATTGTGGGATTGCGTAATGTGGTTGTGCCTGACAGTGCTCTTTAAGCAGGTGCATGTGTTGTTCAGACTATGTTGGTTGTCTGACCATGTATCAAGATCTTTCTGTGCCCCAGCAGAATCTCTCTGTGCCTCTCTGTTGGTATGTGTCTGTTTGTTTCTGACTGTCACTCTCTGTCTATATATCATTGAGATTGAGGCTCAGTAACTGTGTTTGAGTGTGTGTATATGTGTGTGCAAGAGGTTTATGTCAGTTCTTGCAGTCGGTGTGCACTGTCTCTTAATCTGAGTTGATTTATATATGTGTGTGGAGTTCTGGTTATGATTATTTGTCAGTGTGGAGGTGTGGTCCTACATCTCAGTATGACTGCATTTCTTTGAGCATGGAAATGTGTGCATTTGGTATATATATTTGGGTGTGTTCCTTTCTCTATCAGTATGTCTGTATTTATGTGTATGGGGGAGGTGTTTGTGTGGCGGTAAGTGTGTGTCCGTGTCTGTGTCTGTGTGGGTGTGTGCATGTCTCTGTCTGTGTGATTGTGTGTGTTTTGTGTGTGCACACATGTATGTGTGCGGGCACGTGTGTGTGTGCGTGTGTGTGTGTAGATTTGGTCCTCTCTCTCAGTATGACAGTATTTCTGCGTTTGCGGACGTGTGTGTTCTGTCCATGCATAGATGTTTTCCTTTATGTCTCAATAAGACTGTTTTTTTGGTGTGCATGTGAGCACACGTACATGTGTGCGTAAGTTTGACCCCTTCTGCGCTCTGATTGTGTTCCTGTGTGTTGTGAGGATGTGGAAATTGCTTATGTTGTCTTTGTGTAAGTGTATTCCCCCATTTCAATTTGACTATGTAATTATGCGTGCGTGCATGAGTGTAAGTTGCGTGTGTGCACGCAATGTGTTTTTGTTTGTCAGTATGTTCCAGTATCTCACTTTATTTCGATGTGAGTGTGTGTTTCTGCATGTTTGTGTATGTGTGTGTGAGAGTGTGTGGATTTGTTTCTGAGTTTATGTGTGTGTGTGTTTTTTTTGTCAGTATGTTCCTATATCTTACTTTGACTCCATTTCGGTGAGTGGATGTGTTTCTGCGTGTATGTGTATTTACGTTTTAGGGTGTGGATGTGTTTCTATATCCTTATGTGTGTGGTTCTGTCTATGTCTGATCACGAAACTCACTCTCCTGAAGAAAACGGACTGATGAACTCTATAGCAGGACACAGTACACAGATTGCTCTCAATTGCGTATTTCAGCAATCTGGGAAATATTAAACTATCAGTATCTGTACCTCTTGCATCCTGATAGCTGTACTGTTACTTCAGTTCAAGGTCCTAAGTCTAATGAAGGAACAAGACAGGAGAATATTGAAAGAAGTCCAGAATTCCAGTTCTTCCGTCCATGTTCGAACCACGAATGCATTATTTCCTTGCTGAAGCTTTTTGCATCCATATCTAAATATTGTTATATTTTGCATCATACCTCAATACAATGCAGGAGCAGGATTATACTGTTCAGCCTATCGAGTGAGTCTGACATTTGACCGTGATGGATTGATTTTTAAATTCCATTCTCCCGCCTTTTCCCATATCTTTGATTTTCTTTCCAATCTGGAACCAATATGTCTCTACTTTTAATACATTTATTCTGGACCAGGCAAGAGCCTCTCAAAGCATATCAAGATGGTCGCGAAGACCCTTACCTTTTGATTTATTTTGAGCAGGTGCAACTGTGGATATTCCACGAGTGATTGAACTTGTCATCATTCCTCGGTTTTAAATAAAGCAGAATTTATTTGCAGATTGCCGAATGAAACACAAACAAATGAAAGCCGGATACAGAATAATTTAATCTACCCGAAGACACTGGGTGGATTACATTTGTGCTTCAATGCACAGAGCTGGTCATCACTAAGACGTGAGGACAGAACTGCACTGAGGAGAGTATGTAACAGATATATAAGAATGTTGTTAGGTATTGATGTGAGGATTTTCGAGGGAATGATGTTGACCATTTAATTCAGAAGGTGATGTTGCAACTGGAATTCACTGCCCAATTTTGATGGTGGCTTGAGATGACCAACCATAACTCGTTTAAAGAGCATTCGGTCAGCACGTGACTTGAAGAAACCTTCAACGCTGTGTTCCTGTTGCTGGACAGTAGGATCAGAGCAGGTAGATAGTTTATTCAGTTGATTAGCAATAATTATCCCTTTCAGTATCGTAACTTTCATTCAATTTTGATGGTATCATGGAAAGACTGAGGAATGTAGGTTGTTTTTTCTCTCTCGCTCACTCTTTCTCTATCTCTCTCTCTCACTGGCCAAGTGGACTGTTCTTTTTCTAAAATTGTGTTTCTTTGTACTTTCTTTTTCCTATATTTCCAAAACAGTGCAACAACTTACAAAACAATAATTACATTTCCAAGATTTTCTGGATGTCAGCTCTTACACCGAAAATACTGTGAAAAAGGAGTATCTCTCACAGCCACAATGTTTTCATGTCCTCCAATTCGGATTACCAGGAAGATAACCGACTCCACTGAATTCAATTTAACACCTCGCAATGTTCCAACAGTTAAAGTGATTTAACTTGGTGGGTTAAATGCAATATTTCTGTATTGTCCGTTTCCACTGTTGGAACATTGCGGGGTGTTAAATTGAATTCAGTGGAGTCGGTTCTCTTCCTGATAATCCGAATTGGAGGACATGAAAACATTGTGGCTGTGAGAGCTGCACCTTTTTTTGCAGAATTTTAGGTGTCAGAGCTGACATCCAGAAAATCTTGGAAGTGTAATTCTTGTTTTATAAGCTGTTGCACTGTTTTGGAAATTTAGGAAAAAGAAAGTACAAAGCAACACAATTTTAGAAAAGGAGGAACAGAGACAAAGTAACAGCCCACTTGGCCAGTGTGAGAGAGAGAGAGAGAGAAAGAGTGAGCGAGAGACAAAAACCAACTTACACTCCTGTCTGACACATCAGTGAAGCTGCGCCACTACTGCGTTTACCGTTTTAGTTCATGCATTTCTAGGCATCTTAGTGCATCCACGAAAAAATAACAAACAGCGAAAATCATAGCTGACCTTAGAGGAACCTGCGTGGGAGAGTTCATAGCACAGGAGCAGGCAAGAATATGTTTTGTTCAGTGTAATATTGCTGATATTTTTTTCATAATTCTCCACAAGCAGTAAAGTGAGTTCTTTTTAATCAAAGGTTCTATTGACATCTGTCTCTTGATTAAATATGCATATATATATATAGACGGACTAAGTTAACATGGAGCTGTGTCGTTTAGGCAGTAAGACTGTGGTATTTTCTGAGCCTGTCGATTATTAAGATTCGAAGACGGGATTTCGAAGAGTAATGTACTCTTCTTGTCGGATGGGGGAGATTAGGGAGAGTTTCCATGTTACTGATGTTTATGGCGACAGTAAATGTCTCTGGCTGCAAATCCTATCAGATTGCATGACTGGATCCAGCAGCAGTTCGAGCCAATGAGGAATTTCCAGGTGGGACAGGGTTTGCTGGCTGGCAGCTACAGGAAAAGAGAAAAACAACGGATATCGTCAAGTGGATGGATTACTTCCAGGAAAGGTAGGAGAGGGACACAAGTGGTGCAGGATACTCCTGTGGCTGGCTCCATCTGTAATAGGCATGATATTTTGCAAAATGCAGCGGGGGATGAACTCTTAGGAGAATGTAGCACAAGCAGTCACGTTTCTGTTCCCAAGACTGGCTCTAATGTAACGAGGGTTACATCAGGTTCCAAGCCATCAATTGTGATAGGGGGCTCTCTTGTCAGAAGCACAGGCAGATATTTCTGCGGCTCAAGAGCTCCTGTTGCCTATCAGGTGCCAGAATCACTAAATCTTGGCGTGGACATAGAATATTTTCAAAGGGAAGTGGGACCAAAAGGAAGTTATTGTGCACATTGGAACTAACGACATAGAAAGGAAAATGGATGAATTCTGCAGGGAGAATATGACAGGTTAGGCAGGAATTGAAACAGAGGTCCTTGAGGTTAGTAATATGTGGACTACCCTTTATGCCATTAGCCAGTAAGTGCAGGAATCTGAGAATAGAGCAGATGAAAGCGTGGCTGAAGGGTTGGTGCAGGAGACAGACGCTCTCATTTTGGATTATTGGAACTTTTTCTGTGGTAGAAGTGGCCTGTAAGAGGCAATCAGATTGCGCCTCAAACGAAAGAGAAATAATTTACTGTCAAGGAAATTTGTGACAATCGCCTAGGAATATTTATACGAGTAAGAACGGAGTGGGGGTTGCCACAGAATTGGGGGAGTGTGGCCAGGGAGAGAGTGAGGAAAAAGATCGGTCTGAGACTGGTACATCTCGGAAAAGTAGCAAACCCAATCGTCAGGGCAGGCAGAAACAAAGCAGAGAATGAGTCAGGACTGACAAATTAAATTGCATTTATTTCTTTCCAAGATGCCTGACAAGGAAGACAAATGAACAGAGAGCGTGGTTAGGAACTCAGAGCTGGGATAGCGCACCAATTACACAGTTGTGGCTCAGGAATGGACATAACTGGCGCTTAAATTTTCAGGATAGAAATGATGTCAGACGGAAAGAAATGGGGGCCCAGAGAATTGGGGGAGTTGCGTTTTGATAAATGATAACATTACGCCTGTATTTCGAGAGGGTATTCTTGGGAATACGTTTTTGGAAGCTATTTGGGAGGAACTGAGAATTACGAGAGTGCTAATTACATTATTGGCATGGTACTACAGACCCCTCAATAGTGAGTGGGAAATTGAAAAACAAATTTGTAATGGGATCTCAGTTATTTGTAAGGTTAATAGTGTGATAATGGTAGGGGGTTTTAGTTTTATAAACATAGATTGAGAATGCCAAATTATTAAACGTTTTGAATGGAGATGAGTTTGTTCAGAGTGTATCCTAAAATTTTCTGATTCAGTATGTGGTAATATCTATTACAGAATGCGCAAACGTGACCTCCTCTTGGGAAATAAGGCAGGGCAAGTGACTGATTATAGTTAGGGGAGAAGTTTGGGGCAGAGACTTGAATTTGATTAGTTTAAAATAAAAACGGAAAAGGATAGACCCAATCGAAATGTTAAAATTATAAATTGGAGAATGGCCATTAGGCAAGACCTTTCAAAGTATTATTGGAGGTAGATGATCCTAGGTAAAGGGTCAGCTGTAAATGGGAAGCCTTCAGAAACGAGATAACCTGTGAGGGGGAAAGGAAAGCCTAATAGTTATATGGTTTGTTTAAGAAAAGGAAGGAAGCATTCGTCAGGTGTAGACAGCAGAGATCGAGTGAATACTCAGAAGAGTAAAAAGGCAGTAGGAGTAGGAAGAAAATCAGGATGGCAAAAAGGGGACATGAGATAGCTTTGACAAATAGCGGTAAGGAGAATCCAAGAAGATTTTATAAATATATGAAGGACAAAAGTGTAATTAAACAGAGACTAGGACCTCTCAAAGATCAGAAAGGCAGCTTATTTCTGGCAATTAAGAAGATATGGATGATAATAAACGAATATTTTGTATCAGTGTTTACTGTGGAGAACGACGTGGAAGATATAGAATGTGGGGAAATAGATGGTGACATATCCAAGAATGTGCATATTCCAGTACAGGATGTGCTGGAAATTAAAGAACGCATACAGGTGGATACATTCCCAGGACCTGATCTGGTGAACCCAACAACTCTGTGGGAAGCTAGGGAAGTGATTTCTGACGCCTTGTTGAGATACTTGGATAACCAATTGTCACAGGTTACGTGTTGGAAAACTGGAGGTTAGCTGAAGTTGTGCTACTAATTAAGAAAGGTTGTAAGGAAAAGCCAGGGAACTATAAACCGTTGGGACTGACATTGATGGTGGGCAAGTTGTTGGAAGGGAACCGAAAGGACAGGATGTATATGAATCCTGTGTTTGAATAGGCAAGCAGTGATTCGAGATTATCGACATGGCTTTATTCTGAGGAAATCACTGTTTCACGAACTTGATTGAGATTTTTGAAGAAACAGTAAACTGAATTTATGGGGGCAGAATGGTGCACGTGATCTCTGTGGACTTCAGTATGGCGTTTGATAAGGTTGCTCATGGGAGACTGGTTTGCAAGGTGAGACCAAATGGAGTAGAGAGAGAACTAGCTATTTCTACACAGAACTACCTCGAAAGTAGAAGGCAGATGGTGGTCGGTGGAGGGTTGTTTTTCAGACTGGAAGTCTCAGACCAGTGGTGTGCCACAAGGATCGGTGCTGGATACACAGCTTTTAGTTATTTTATACAAATGATTGAGATGTGAATATGGGAGGCACGGTCAATAAGTTTGCAAGTGTCACCAAAACTGCAAGTGTTGTAAGCAGTACAGAAGGTTACCGCAGATCAGATGAGCCAATGCACTGAAGAGAGGCAGATGGAGATGAACTTAGGTAAATGTGAGGTGCTGCATTTTCCAATGGCAAATGAGGGCAGTACCTGTTCAATTAATAGTAAGATCCTGGAGATTGTTACTAAACAAAAAGTCCTTGGAGTGCATTTCCATAGTTGCTTGAATGTGGAGTCTCAGGATTGTGAAGAAGGCGTTTGGTATATGATCCTTTATTGTTCAGATCATGGATTATAGGAGTTTTGAGATCATTTTGCGAATGTACAGGAGATTTGTTAGGCCACTTTTGGAGGAAGTGTGTGCAATTCTGGTCTCACTTTGAAAGGAATGTGATGTGAAATATGAAAGGTTTCACAAAAGATTTACGAGAACGTTGCAAGGGTTGGAGACTTTGAATTATAGTGAGAGACTATAATTCCCTGCCCAGTTAGATATGAAGATCGTCCATTGCTCTCTGGGCAGACGCGGAGAATGTTTGACAAGTAATTTCTGATTTGCCTGTTATCTTCCTTCTCTTTCAGTTAATTTCCTGCTGATTTTCGTTCTCTCACGGGGAAAGTGCGGACTCTCTAAATGCACAACGCGCTGTCTGTTGGCGATGGCAACTTCGGATCTACTGTTCATTCTCACTGAGATCATGCTGTGGCGATTAAGAGACATTTACTACCCAAAGTGTTCCCTCAATGTCATTCCTGTGTGCAGTGTTATTTTTGTCCTGATCCGTGCAGCTACAGATTGTTCCGTCTGGTTCACTGTCCTTTTCTCCTTTGATCGTTTTGTGGCCATTTCCTGCTTGAAAGTGAAGAGGAAATATTGGACAGAGAAAGCCTTGGCTGTGGTTTTAGCTGCAACTGGCATTCTACTCTGTTCAAAAAACATTCCCTTCTATTTTCGTTTTGAACCTGGGTGGATAATTAACGATGTTCAGTGGTATTGCTATATAAAGTCAAGTTATTTTACTGATCCCTGGTGGCTGGGGTTTAACTGGTTTGATATCATTTTAACACCTTTAATCCCGTTCATGTTAATTCTGTTGATTAACACTCTGACGGTCAGGTACATTTTAGTGGCCAGTCAAGTCCGCAAAAACCTGAGGGGTCAGAGGAAGGGGCAGAGTCACAACGACGCAGCAATGGAGACACGGATGAATTCAGTGATTTATCTGTTCACGATATCCATCAGTTTCATACTTCTGTGGGTCGTGTACGGTGCAAACATCTTATACTTTAATGTTAAAGTAGCAGGTCGTTGGAGGAACTGGCGTCTAATGCACTTTACCTGGACGGGAGAAATGCTAAAGGATTTAAGCTGCAGCACGAACACACTGTTTTATGCAGCAACTCTACCCAAGTTCAGAGCGAAGTTCAGGAATGTGGTGCAACAACTGGTCACATAAATCCTTCACTTAATGATGGACAGAGGACGGAAACAGGCGGGAAGAGATATTAGAAATGACGGACTGGCTGTGAGTGATGGGTTCAGCTCGAACTTTGGGTCTTCACGGACTAACCTGTTGAAGACCAGCAGGAAGAATTTCTGCGTTTTCCCTGCAGGGGAGGAGGGGGAGCGGTAAAAACTGTTCCTCCTGCACGGAGAAGATTGTCAGACTCTCTCTCTTGAGCTCACGTTAAATATTATATTGCAACCTGAAAAAGGATCCGGGTGATGGTGATGCTCTCATCTGAATTGGCTATTGGAGATGCACATTTGCATTTGAGAGAGTTTATTCAGGCCACCTCCTGTCAATGTCCGTCACAAAAAAACATTGCTTTCTCTCTCTCTACTGCTTCTTTCTGTCTGTCTTTGTTCCTCTCTTCCTTTCTCATGCTATCCCCCATCTCCCAGCTTCTTGCTCAGGTTTCCTCTCTCTCTGTGTGTTTGCTGTGTGTGTACCTCCCTCTCTGTCTCATTTTATTCTCTCCCTCCATCTTTCTCTCTTTTTGTGTTTGTCTGTCTTTCTGTCTCCTTCTATGTCTCTCC
The DNA here is from genome assembly GCF_020745735.1 of Hemiscyllium ocellatum. NCBI lineage: Eukaryota > Metazoa > Chordata > Chondrichthyes > Orectolobiformes > Hemiscylliidae > Hemiscyllium > Hemiscyllium ocellatum. The sequence goes on along the minus strand of NC_083440.1, from coordinate 16,615,436 downwards.
TTTATCTCTCTTTCTCTGTTTTTGTCTCTCCCTGTGCGCTCTCTGTGTCTTTTTCTTCACATTGACGATGTCAGACACTTGTTGTCTCAGTTTAGCACATTATCACTTGCATTGACTCAAATGCCTACCTGATTCATTTATTCACTAATTATTTCAGAGACAGTGATTTTACAGAGTACTAAGTGCACAGATACAGACAGAAATCCTTTGACACAATACTGCAATAAGTCTGCTGAACATTGATCATCTCCATGTGGCTGGGCGCGAGGTGTGCTCATATGTTTTCCTCTCAATACGTGAGGTTCTCTATGTGTCTGAGTGTGGGTTGGCTTCATTGCCTTTGTGGTGATCTCGCTCGGAGTGTGAGTATCCCTCGGTTTTTGTCGTTGAATATGTCCCTGAGTGTGAGACATTATGAGAGTGTTTATGCACCTGTGTGTGTATTTCCCTTTGTGTGTATTGGAACGTGCATCAGTTACTTCACAGTTATGTGTTTATGTATTCGGGAATGTTATTCATTCTGTATGGAAGTGTGTATCTGAGGTGAGCATTGTTATGTGGATGTCTGTTACTGTGTCTGCGTAATTGTGCATCTGTGCGTGTTTTGCACGTTGTGCATCTGTTGTGTTTGTGCCTGTGTGTATGCTGTTTGTGAGGTTACAGTCCTTGAACTGTGTGGGTGTGGGTGTTTGTGGGTCTGGGTGTTACTGTAAGAATGTCATGATGATTCTGTGAGTCCATCCATGTGTGTTTCTGAGTGTCAGTGTACTATTGTGGGAGTGTCGGATGTGTCTCGGCCTGGCTATGTTCTTGTTTAAGCAGATGAGAGTTTTTTGTCAGACTGTGGCTGTCTGTCCGTGTGTCGATACCTTTCTGTGCCCAAAACAGGGTCTCTCTGTTGCTCTCTTTGTGCGGATCTCTGTTTGTTTCCGAGTGTGTATCTCATGATGGTTATGGTTCAGGAACTTTGTTTGAATACCTATGTGTGTATGTATAAGAAGGTTCCGTCAGATCATTCAGGTTAGTGTGCAAAGTCTCTTATTCTGTGTTCATTTATATATGTGTGTAGCAAAGTGGGTGTGATTCTGTGTCTGTGTGGAGATGTGTTCCGAGATCTCAATATAACAGTATTTAAGTGTGCATGGATATGTGTGCATTGGACGTGTCCATTTCTCGGTCAGTATGGCTGTATTTTGTGTGTGTGTGTGTGTGTGTGTGTGTGTGTGTGTGTGTGTGTGTGTGTGTGTGTGTGTGTGTGTGTGTGTGTGTGTGTGTGTGTGTGTGTGTGTGTGTGTGTGTGTGTAGAGGTTTACCAATATCTCAGTATTATTGCATCTCTTTATGTGTGGATTGTGCGTTCTGTCCGGACATGGATGTGTTCCTACATGTCTCAGTATATTGGTTTTTCTACATGTGTGCTTGCGCGAGTGTGTGCAAGTGCATATGTGAGGAGGTGTGCCCCCTTCTGCACTCTAATTGTATTCATGTCTGAGTTGTGAGGGTGTTGGAATGTTTCTCAAGTCGTTGTGTACATGTGTTGCCACATTTCCGTTTCACTGTGTTATTGTGTGTGTGCGCATGTTTGTGGATTGCATGTGCGTGTGTGTTTATGTGTGTTTTTGTTTGTCAGTATGTTCATATATCGCCCTTTGACTGTGTTTCTGTGTGGGTGTGTTTCTCCACGTACATATATCTGTGCGTTTGAGTATGTGCTTATGTTTCTGTGCATATGTGTGCACGAAGGTGTGAGTGTGTTTCTGTGTCCATCTGAGTTTGGGTCTGTCTCTGTCTGATCAGAAGGCTCCCTCTCCTGTAAAAGGACAAGTGAACCCTCCAGCAGGTAACGGTGCCAAGATTAATCTCAATGGCGTATTCGTCGCAACCTTGGAAATATTTAAATATGGGTATCTGGACAACTACACCCTGATAGCTGAACTGTTACTTCAGTTCAATGAGCTCAGTCTATTGAATGAAACTAGACAGGGGAATATTCAATGAAAGGCAGGACTCCAGTTCTTCTATCCATGTTTGAACCAAAGATGCAATATTCGAGCTGTTCGTGTCCATATATAAGTACTGCAATGTATTGGATGATTAGGCTCGACAGTGAAGGACCGGAATTGGATCATTCAGGCCATCGAGTCAGCTCTTGCATTTGATCAAGAAGGAACTTTTTTTCAATTCTTATCTCGTGCGTTCTCCCCATAAATTCTGATTCCCTTACCAACCAGGAACCCATCTATCTCTATTTATAATACGTTTATTATGGACCAGACCAGACCCTCTCATAACGTGTCAAATGGTAATCCAGACCCCGTATTTTTCTACTTCTTTCGAGCAGGTGTAGAGTGGATATTGCCAGCGTGGTGGAGCTGGTCAACATTCCTCTGTTTTTAATAAAGCAATTTGTTTACAGATTATCAAATGAAACACAACAAAAGAAAACAGAATTCAGAAAAAACTTAAACTATCCAATAGCCCAACAGACTATCCCAACTTTAGTATTGCTCCAAATTCCTACAATTCCCATAAACACCCCATGCAGAGCAAGTAAATTCAAACGCAGGGTCTAACGGGAGATACATCAGGGTGAGATTCGGCATGGAACAACATAATCCATGTGAGTGTTCCTTTCACCAAAAGTCTGAAAATCGGACTGTGTGCTAACATCACACCAAACTAAACAAGATCGGAGCAAAGCTGAGTTGGTAGAATTGTCTACTGCACTGTGTTTTTATTTACTAGAAACCTTTTTCCAGACCAGTGTCTCTTGTCTGTGATAAAATTTGCTGGACAACCCATCCAAACTTGACACCCTAGAACCAGTGAATTTACAAGCACTGTAAGAAAGAAAAACAAGGGCAACACACCTTTGGTAAAAGAGCAGCAGCATCACATGCTCAATGTCCTGGACTCTACAGCGAACTTCGGCAAAGATTTCCACAGATTAACCACCCTCTGGCTGAAGAAATTCATTCCTGTCTGATTTCCAAAGGTGCTTCCTTCAGTCTGAGGCTGTGCCCTCAGATCCTAGTCTCTCCTACATGTGGAAAGTCCTTAAAAGCAGAAGCTGAAGTGAGAGGACACTTCACAAAAGGAGGTATAATGCTGATCTGAGGCTATGAATGACAATCACTGGGACTGCTTGGCATTGGTGGAAAAGACCATGTTCAGGTACCCAGTAGAAAACCTGTATGAGTACACCTCCATCGTCATGGGCATCATTAGCAAATGGATGGAGTTCTGCGTATTGAAGACATCAATCTGAATGTTCCCCAAATAAAAATCTTGAGTTGATCAAAAATCCACAACCTACTGAAGACCAGACAGGGAACCTTATGATGGGAAGAGCCAAGTCTATACCGGGAATCTAGATCTGACCTCCGCAGGGCCATCAGTGATGCCAGGAGGGAGTTGCAGTCGACATGAGAGGCCCATATCTACCGAAAAGGAACCCGTTGCCTATGGCAAGGCCTAAAGAACATTACAGGATACAAATGGAACCAGACGAAGCTCGCAGTCATCGCTCATTGAGGCTCTCAATGCTTTCTCTTCTCGGTTTGAGGAGAATATCAGACGTGCAGAGAAGCCTGCCCCAACAGGCCCAGACACACCTGTTCCCTCGTTCACCATTGCACATGTCAGGGCAACCCGAGGAAAGTGACACACCTGGCTGGAGTCCCTATCGGTGCTGTTACAGCATGTGGACCAACAGGCGCAGGTGTTCACCGACATACTCAAACTGTCTCTCCAACAAGCTAAAGTCATCATTTTCTACAAGAAGACTACCACCATCCCTTTTAATAAGAAAGCGCATGCAAAGTACAAACTTTCCTTCCCATCTATCTTTGTGTCATCCTCAAATTTGGGTACAAGTTCTTCATTTCATCGTTCTTTCGTGTTTTATGTGTGTAATATACATTATGTATTTGCTTTTTTTATTGGAATCGTTTGTGCCTGTACAAATATTGTGTTGTATGAGAGCTGACTATGTTTACTCCTCATACTATTAGAGTCATAGAGTTGAAGGGAAGTACAGCATGGAAGCAAACACTTCTGTCCAACCCATCCAGCCGACCAGATATCCCAACCCAATCTACTTCCACTTGCCAGTACTTGACCCATATCTTTCTAAACCATTCCTATTCATATACCCATCCAAATTCCTCTTAAATGTTGCAATTGTACTAGCCTCCACCAGTTCCGCTGGCAACTTATTCCATACACGTTCTAATCTCTGCGTGAAAAAGTTCCCTCTGAGATCTCTTTTATATCTTTCCCCTTCACTCTAAACCTATGCCCTCTGGTTCTGGACTCCCACATGCCAGGGAAAAGACTTTGTCTATTTATCTTATCCATGCCACTCATAATTTTTTAAACCTCTATAGTGTCACCCCTCAGACTCTGACGCTGCAGGAAAAAAACCCCCAGCCTGTTCAGCCTCTCCCTTTGGTTCAAATCCTGTTCAACATTCATGTAAATCTTTTCTGAAGCCTTTCAAGTTTCACAAAATCTTTCCGATAGGAAGGAGGCCAGAAATGCACGCACTATTCCAACAGTGGTCAAACAAATGTCCTCTACAGCCACAATATGACTTCCCAACTCCTGTACTTAATACTCTGACTGATAAATAAATGAATGCCAAACGCCTTCTTCATTAACAACTCAACCTGCGACTCCACTTTCAAGGAGCTATGAACCTTCACTCCAAGTGTTCTTTGTTCTGAAACACTCCCTAGGACCTTACCAAAATTCAGCATGTACCTGAATCAAACTCTATTTGTCACTTCTCAGTCCATTTGCCCATCTGATCAAGATCCTGCGTTGGAACTCCAGTTTTTTTTTAACTGGAGATATTCGAGTTTTTATCGAAATATTGTTGTGTGTAGGAACTGTTCACATTTGTATGTGAATTTGTTCATTCAACCAATTCATTAGCTGCATCAGTATACTACCCATCGCAGTCTGGCATGATGACAACCCAGGCCATTGCGTGAGAAAATCCAACCATGAATTCCATTTTATCCCTCCCACCCCTGTAATGATCTCCTACAACTTCTTCTTTCAGGCAGAAGGTACTGAAGCCTGGAGACACTCAACAGCAGCTTCAGTAACAGCTTCTGCCAAGCCATTATTAGTCTATTGAATGGAATCTCTTGACTCAAAAAAAGGTTAACCTTTCCAACGTTGATCTCTATTGTACACCCTGTGCAATGTATCCTGTATGCTTCTGTTTCACCATCTTGTTCTGTACATCCTTGCTTAGTATAATCTGCCCATACTACTCATAAATAAAGCTTTTCACTGCACGCCTGTATATGTGACAATAAATCAATCAAATCGAATCAAATCAAACTCATCCATGTTGATTACATATCCAAAATTGTCGCATTTCGCCCATATTGTCTAATCCCTTCCTATTCATAAACTGTAGCGAATTCCAAAAGAAGAAAGTGAACAATGATTAAGAAATGATGGGGCGCAGATTTAACAGAAACCTTCACTGACTTTTTCTCATTTGTATTCTTTTTAATAAAATGTATTTCAAGATGTGAACTGGGAGCTGTTTGCTGAGAACAACTTGCGACTTTTGAGACAGCTGTTGTTAAAAGGAACAGACTAAGCAATTGTTGTTTGTTTGTGAAGCTCGGCATTCGGCGAATAGTCGAATGAGTCTCAATTAAAAGGTTTTTTACTGACAGAGTGACCAGCAGAAGAGCGTCCTGAGGATTAGCAAATCCTTTTATGCCAGTCGATATGACACGAAGCGCAAAGACAGCGCAGACCCCCAGTTGTTTCTACTCTCTGTTCTCTTTGACGACAGCAGACGGGAGAGTCTGCACCAGCAGTTACCGCTGGAGGAGCTGCCAAAGGCTTTCAAGTCCTTGGAAAAGAGTTAAACTTCGAGAAGTGATAGCTTACCACTTTAAGTTGTTTTCACCTCTGTGACACTTGATTGGCCTGGACCTGCGAGAAGTGGACAACAGTATGCTTCGAAAAGGTAGCCTGTGTGAATCCAACAGGAAAATTATCATACTCCTCATCATCAATTATAAGGGATAAAGGGAGGAGTGGTGATTGGTTTCACTGCTTAATGCAGCTTACAGAATCCTGCCTGAGATCATCGCCAACTCGGTCAGGTCTGCTGTGGGATCAGTGATTCACTCCGACCAAACCTGTGATCTACTGGGCAGGATGATCTCTGAGAGTCACGTGTTCCTCGAAGATACAATCCTCTGTGGGTGCTATGTTTGGATTGGAAACCTGCATTACCAACCTGCAATTCGTTCCTTCATTCTCCACCTTAGCAAACATTTGAGCACTTTAAGGTCATTCTTCCCAAATGCAGTAATATTGTTGCATCATGCTATTCACATCATGCCCTTAAGTTTTGAAAACAAAGAATACTGCGTGCTCACATCTGTGCTCTTGCGTCAATTCAATGCTGCCAGATGTAATAAATTATTGTTTTTATTGTGCATTGTGGCTTTAGTTTAACGGCGATTGTGAACAGTTCACGATATTAATGTGTTAGAAATAAGGACTCAGAACATAGAAAAGTACAGCACAGAAGAGGCGCTTTGGCCCATGATTTTGTGCCAATAATAATTCCAGTCTAAAATAGAATAACCTAACCTACTTACCCCTCAATTCACTGCTGTCCATGTGCACGTACATCAAGCTCCCTTTGTTCCTCCACAATATCAAGAATACTGTTTTTAATCCTATATTCAGCATTCAAGTTCGAACTTCCAAAATGCATCTTGGATAAATTCCACCTGCCATTTCTCAGCCTAGCTCTGCATCCTGTGTATGTCACGCTACAGGCTGCAATAGTGGTCGATACTATCAACGGCACCTGCAACCTTTGCGTTATTTGCAAATTTACTAACTCACCCCTCAACATTCTCATCGAAGTCATTTATCAAAACTATAAAGTGCAGAGGCCCAAGAACAGAGTCCTATGAGACTCCATCAACACTAACCTCCAGGCAGAATAATTTCCATCTATAGCCACTATCAGTCTTCTCACAGCCAATAAATTCTGAATCCAGATAACAAAATCGCCTTATATCCCATACTTGTGACCTTATGAATGAGCGTACCATGGGAAATCTTATCAAATGCCTTGCTGAAGTCCAAATACACCACATCCACTGGTCAACTTTCGGTCATCTGTCATGTCACCTCCTCAAAGAAATCAATAAGATTAGTGAGACAGGACCTATTCCTCTCAAATCCATGCTGACTGCCTTTAATCGCACAATGCTTTTCCAAATCGTCTTCAATCATGTCCCTCAGAATTCTTTCCAGAACCTTGCTGAACACAGATATCAGATTGACAGGTCTAAAATTGGCAGGGATTTCCCTATTACACTTCTTGTGAAGGGAACAACATATGCATTCTTCCAATCCTCTGGTATGACTCCCATGGAGAATAAGGAAACAGACATATATGCCAGTCTCATTTTGTTTCTGAACAAATAGCTCGACACCTCATCAAAAAGACACAATAAAAATAGTGTTACATTTCAACAGTAACTGTATCATTTTACACATATGTTATTGAGGATTTCCCGAAAATCCAAAAACAAAACCGCGCTGTAAATACCCGTGCCCTTAAATCTGTGAGGCACGGGACGGAAATGATTGATCCTGAAGTCTAGGAGTCAGAAGCACAATATCTTAAGAAATTCAGAATGGCGATTCTGCTGCTGTTCTCTTTTACTTACAGATTGTCTATTTCCCGTGGCCATCTTCAATTCCCTCCGAACTGAGTTTAATCCCAGATTCCCAACCCTCTGATAGGTCTGACTACGTATTCCCCAAGAACGGGTGCATGTCTACCCAGCTAGGTAGCAGTTCCCATTCAAGTAAAAACAATCAAATGCACTGTATTCAGATAGCCCCAGCCTGATAAACATTTCCAACAAGTGAGATGTCCAAACCTCTTCCTCCTGGAACCAATGTTTCCAGAAACACGTTTATCAGCCTAATGAGCACTCAGAAATACCCATGGATCAGCTTTTCAATTTATTGCCCGATTTGCTAATTTCAAGACTGATGAGAATTTCTGTGGAATTAAGTCCAGGAATCAGTGGAAATATATAAGTTTTGTAATCGTTTAGGTTGAGATGTTACTTTTTTTGAGTAAATAAGCAGTGGGCTTCTCTGTGTATCTGAAATCAATGGTTAACATGAAGCTAATTCGGTAGCTTTCAACCCTGCCCCAGCTCAGGTCAACACTCTCCCAGTCTTGCAAAGGACCTCTGCTGCGCTTCGTTCTCAGAAGAATTCATACACTGAACAAACGCTTTTTCCTAGCCATATCGACATCAAAGGAAATAAGTACAAAAGACTTTCATGTACTGCCCCCCAAACTCCGGGTTCCTCGACAGTTCCTGAAACTTTAAGGCCACATTTGGAGTACAGTGTGCAGTTCTGGTCGCGTCACTTTAGGAAAGATGTGGAAGCTTTGGAGAGGGTGCAGAGGAGATTTACCAGGATGTTGCCTGGAATGGAGAATAGGTCGTACGAGGATAGGTTGAGAGTACTAGGCCCTTTCTCATTGGAACGGCGAAGGATGAGGGGTGACTTGATAGAGGTTTATAAAATGATCAGGGGAATAGATAGAGTAGACAGTCAGAGACCTTTTCCCCGGGTACAACAGAGTGTTACAAGGAGACATAAATTTAAGGTGAAGGGTAGAGGGTGTATGGGGGATGTCAGGGGTAGGTTATTTACCAAGAGAGTGGTGGGGGCATGGAATGCGCTGCCTGTCGGAGTGGCAAAGTCAGGATCATTGGTGGCATTTAAGCAGAAATTGGATAGGAACACTGATAGGTGCTTAATCTAGGATAAATGTTCGGCACAACATTGTGGGCCGAAGGGCCTGTTCTGTGTTGTATTGTTCTATGTTCTATGTTCTTCTCGCGACCTCTGGAACTGCTCAGGCGCCATTGCCAACGCGGCCGCTGCAGCCACCACCGCCGTGGCGAACGGTGACGTCTCTTTCGCCCCCACCGCCGCACGGACAATAGCCACCACCGACCATGCAGCCTCCGCGATCGCCAGGAAGACCATCACCGACAGGTACGCGGCTGCCGCGGGGTCCACTGCCACCGGGACCAGCGTCGTTTCAGCCTGGCGCGCCACTTCCGCACCCGGAGCTGCCTTCGCCACAGCCACTTCCGCCCCTCGTGACGTTACTTACCTGCTCAAGGACCACACCCATGTCGATTTCCGCTGCCACGTTAATCTCCACGCTAAGTCGATCTCCACCCCCACGACTAACCCCGCCCCCACGTCCAACTCCACCGTCACGACTAACCCCGCCCTCAAGACTAAATCCATCCCCATGCCGAACTTCGCCCCCATCCCAGCTCCAGCCCCACACCAGCGCTTAATTCCCAGCCTTGCCATATTTTCACCATCCCTCCAGACCTCCTCCTCTCTGTGGATGAACAAACAATGTTCAGCGGAAGCCTCACCTTCATTCCCCGACGCTCCCCGATCAATGAGTTCGACACCCGGCAAGACATTGAGCATTTCTTCCGCTGCCTTTGCCTCCGCACCTACTTTTTCATCCAGGACTCTTGCCCACCCTATGACGACTGCTTTTCCCGCCTCCAATCCACCCCATCCACCTGGACACCCCGTACTGGCCTCCTACCTGCCCTCGATCTCTTCATATTCAACTGCGGCGGTGACATTGACAGCCTCAACCTGTCCACCCCTCTCACCCACTCCAAACTCTCACCTTCACAACGTGCAGGCCTCCATTTCTGCCTGCCTAACCCCAAACTTACCATCAAACCGGCAGACAAAGGAGGCACAGTGGTAATTTGGCGCACCAATCTTTATACCTCTGAAGCTAGCTGCCAACTCATGGACACCTCCTCCTACTGCCCCCTTGACTGTGACCCCACCTCCCACAACCAAACCATCATAACCCAGACCATTCATAACCTCATCACGTCATCGGATCTCCCATCTACCGCCTCCAACCTCATAGTCCCACAACCCCGCAATACCTGTTTCTAGCTCCTGTCCAAAATCCACAAAATCGACTCCCCCGGCTCACCCATTGTCTCAGCCTGCTCCTGCCCCACCGAACTTATCTCTGCATACCTCGACACTGTCCTGTCGCCCTTAGTCCAAGAACTCCCCACCTACATTCAGGACACTTCCCACGCCCTCCAGCTCCACCATGATTTTTGCTTCCCCCGCCCCCAAGGCCTTATCTTCACGATGGACATCCAGTCCTGATACACTTCCATCTGCCATGGACGGCCTCCAAGCCCTCTGCTTCATCCTCTCCCACCAACCCAACCAGTACCCTTCCACTAACACTCTCCTTCGACTGACTGACTTAGTCCTCACTCTTAAAATTTCTCCTTCCAATCCTCCCACTTCCAATAAACCAAAGGAGTAGCCATGGGCATCCGCACGGGCCCCAGGTATGCCTGCCTCTTCGTCAGATATGCGGAACAGTCCATCTTCAGCAGCTACACTGGCACTATCCCCCACCGTTTCCTCTGCTACATCGATGATTGTATTGGTGCTACCTCATACTACCACGAGGAGGTCCAAGAGTTCATCCACTTTATTAACACCTTCAAACCAGAACTCAAATTTACCTGGACCGTCTCAAACTCCTCCCTCCCCTTCCTAGACCTCTCCATTTCTATTTCGGGCGACCGACTCAAAGCAGACATTTACTACAAACCGACCGACTCCCACAGCTACGAGATTACACTTCATCCCACCCGTCCCCCTGTAAAAACGAAATGGAGAGTACTGAGTACAGGGCTGAATACATGATTGCAGGGAGAGAGTTAAATACACTAGAAATGGAGAGGGTTCAGTTCATTGTGGAGAGGATTAAAATGAGACTGATAGTAAAAGTGTAAGTTAAAGAGCAATAAGGAGAAAATTAAATCCAGATTTAGTGTCTGTGATTTAATGTGTGTGTTTTTAAAGAATAAATTCAATGGAGGGTAATTGTGAGACGGTTGAAAGAAAAGTAAAATGGACAGGCTCAATACAGAATAGCAGGGAGAGGGTTTAATACAGGGAAAGAGAGAGATAGTTAAATACATGTAGGTTAATGCAGATATTGATCAGGTTAAGTCAGGAGTAAAGAAGGATTAAATACCGACACCAGGATTCCTGTTCCACGTTCACAACACTGCTGCTAGAGATACTACTGATGGCATTTTCCTCCATGATCACTGCCACAAGGAATGGAAGAACAAGGCGAAGACGAGAGAGAAAAGAAGAAGGAACTTGCGACCGGTCTGATGATCAGAAGTTAACAGGCTCTGGAGACTAAACGCAGTCTATCCTGCCACCAGCGCCATTCGAAAATAAAATTTACGATGAAGAGGCAAGGGAGATTGACGAGGACCCGAGTGTTTCACGTGTGAAGTGAGACTAGCCAAGTTGGAATTGGTTTCAGACAATCTACTGATGTCAAGTTAATGTTCTTCTCTGAACACTGCCTCCTGCTCGCCTGCAAGGGAGCATGGAATCTGAAAGTGAAAAAGTCAAAACCAGAAAACACGGAGGAGTTAAAAAGGGTTACACAAGTTGGAGAAACGTGAAGCCCTCCTTTGAGTCTTCATCAGACTTGTGGGAATCTGTCAAAGTGAACATCAAGAGGATCTTTATTCTCAAAGGTGATCTATAGCTGAGAGAGAAATGGAGAATACTCCAGAAAAGTTTGTAGAACTTCCTACTGTAGCAGATGGTTGGGGTTTATGTCATGGATGAACTCCAGAAGGTGAAGAGCCAGTAAGCATCACTCTTTACTTCAGAAGTCTCCAAGATAATCTCCAAGATAATCAGCAAATCCTTTTCTGCCAGACTGCATGACATGAATTCCACAAACAGTGCGGACCCTCAGTCATTCCATTCCTCTCATGGAATTCCTCACAGGCAACTGTACATAGGAAAGGATTTACCAACAATTATCTCTGAATAAGATGACTAAAGCCCTCGAGTCCTCAGACAACAGTAAGTTTCCACGAAGTGATGCCTTACCGGCCGAGTTGCGATTGATCGGCCAGGTTCTGTTGGTGTTGTAGTATAGCCTGCTACAAAGAGGACGCCTGTGTGATTCCATGAGTAAAGGTGCCACACCGCGCCCCCTCTCCCCCCAACTACGATCAGAATGGGGAGAGAGACGGCTGTTGACCAATTTCATTGTGAGTATGGATTCAAACAAATTCTGTTATGGTCGTCGCCAATACCACACACATAATCACAAAGAATAAATAATGGAAGTGAATTTCCGACTGTAACTGTGTCACTGAACACATCCACGACTGAGGATCTCCTCAAATTCAAAGTGTAAATCTCCTGAACTAACTCTGTCCCCAAATCTATGGGGTACGTAAGGGAAGTGCTTGATGCTTAAGACTAGGATTCTGAAGCACACCATCTTGATGGAGGCAGAAATGGTTTCTGCCACTTTGCTCTTTCACTCAGATTTTCAATTTCCCAATGGAGTTTCATATGCATCCTCAATGAGGATGCTCTTCGATGGTTACATCAGCTCCAATCAATACGCATCGGCCTAGCAGAATGAGAGTGTCCTGAAAATATTTCACAGCTGACTCTCAGTGATACATGAGCTGTACATCAGGAGACACGAGTGAGTCACTCTCTGTTCCCTGCAGTGTCTTGCACAAGTGCAGTGAAGAAACGTAAGATAGCTGACCTATGAATTGATCGAATATTTTGAAGAGAGATGTGAAGGTGAGGCCAGGAAGGGATAAAAGTGAAGATTTGTTAACTTCCTGAAATATTTGAGCGGGCAGTCAATATTGTCACTAAGTCTGTAGTGATGGATAAATGAGTCTTCGTGTGAGGACTGGTAAAGGAGAGAAAACAGAGAGTGGGAACAAAATTTCATTTACATGTTCTCAAGCTGGTATTTTGAATCTTTACTTGAGATGCAGTGTTTGTAATCTCTATCAATGACCGACATGGTGAGATCGTGTATTATGCTTGCTGATAACACAATGTCAGGTGAGAAGGTAAAAGACAAGGATTAATTGGGAATGCTGAAAAGGGGAAGGGCAGGTTCAGTGTGAGTGATCAAGTCATAGCCTGACCAACACATTGTGGAGAAATGTGAGGCACTGTCCCTTCATTTCAGCCTTGGAAAGATTTCAGGCATCAATAAATTTCTCGATGTTTTTCCATGTCCTAAATAAAGAGACAATAAGAGGTCTTTCTTTCCATTCAATGCTGGCGATTTCCATTATTCTGTTTAAAACATTCACTCACCTTAGATTCATCTGAATTCCAGGAATACAATCCAGAGTTTGTGTCATTTCAGGCCCTCAGAGTTGAACCCTGACTTGCCAGCTATCATTCTAGGCAATCAATGCTGCAGTCTGATGGACAGGGACTACCCAGGCCCCATTCTTTCATTGTTGTTTCCTTTCTGCAAATTCAAGCCACTGTTGTGTTAACATCAAGTGACAGTAGGGGGAAAACCTAAAATTGCTGATTGACTCTTTTAGAAGCATCTATCCTGACATGACAGAATCCAGGATGAGAAATGAGTGTGGACTGTGTGTGAACCAGGGCTGGGATCCGGAAAATGTGAAAAGTGAACAAATGCAGAGGTCCTGGTCCACATTGGCATCAATAACATTTCGTGATCAAATAACTCTTCAGTGTCTTGTCTTCTGAATTACCATTTATTTACAAATGCATAGTCTTTCACAGTGGCCTCTCACTGAGTCAGGTATTCAGCATCTCAATATCGCTGGCATTGAACCTTTACAATCAGCTGAGTCTCCCTGATTGGCACAGACTAACAGCCCCAATCAGGGATTACATGCCCTATAAGGTCGAGCTGACTGACCACATGACAATCATTAACAGGAGAAAAATCAATGAGATTCTGTAGGTAGAAATTAGAAAATCGGGCAACAACTTGAAAAGCTGATCCATGGGTGACTCTGAGTGTTCACTAGTCCGAAGAACGTGTGGCTGGGAAATATTGGTAACAGTGGAAGGACTTTGGACACTTAAATTATTGGAAGCGCTTCTGAGGCTATGGTGATCTAAGTATATTGCATTCGTTTTATTTTAATTGTATGGGGATTGCTACCCAGCTGGGGAGACATGCTACTGAAGGTGAGGAATACTTAATCAGCCCTGTCAGAGGGTTGGGAATCTGGAATCAAACGAAGTTAGAAGGGAAACGAAACTGGCCACGGGAAGTAGACAATCTGTAGGTAAAAGAGAAAAGCAACAGAATCACATTCGGTATCTCTTAAGATGTTGTGCTTCTGAATCCTTGTTTTCAGGATCAAACACTTGCCTCCCGTGCTTCACACATTTAGGTTTAGAGTTCTTACCAGCACGTTACTTGTCGAATTTCAGGGGATCCTCAATAACGTATGCATTAAGTGATGCAGTTACTGTGGAAACCTAACTCTTTCCTTTATTATTTTCTCTTTATGATGATGCGTAAGGTATTTGTTCAGAAAAAGACTGAAATCAATATTTTGAACTGTTCACATCTGCCCAAGAAGCAAAAACCGCAATGCAGTAATTGATTACATCTCCGAGCATTGTATTAACACAAAAGCAAAGATACAAGCATGCAGAAATTTATTACATTTTCTCCAAAAGTTACGGACATAATAAGATTGTATTATGTAACAATATTATTGCATTTGGAAAGAATTATCATAAAATGCTCAAATTGTTTATTACAACGAAGAATGAAGAAACTGAATTTGAACTCAGAGCTCTGAATCTAAATATCGGGAACAATAATTGATGCATAAATGGCCCAAAAACGGGAACAGAGTGTGGTGCTGGAAAAGCACGACGGATCAGGAGCATTGGAGGAGCAGGAAAATCCCAATCTTGGGCATAAGCCATTAATGCGAACGCAGCTGGTTCCTGATGAAGAGCCTATTCACAAAACTTGTGCTCCCCTGCACCTTGGACTCTGCCAGAATTGCTGTTTTCCAGCACGGGACTCTCAACTATGATCTTCAACATCTGCAGTGAACACTTTGCCAGTGGATTGGCAATGGCTAAAAAGTAAGATACATAGTAATGAATCACAACAATTATTCAATCACCTCAAGGACAATAATTCAACAAGAAAGGTCACAATGGGCAGTGCTGCCTGATTCCAGGAAAGTTCGTGAAGCTTTCTGATTCCCACCCATTCATTGAGACTGCACTGACGAAGTTGCTGCACAGCAGGACAATCCAATTGCAGCTCTCGGCCCAAAGACAGTTTTGTGGAGTAAGTCACACGTGTTTGTGTGTGATTTCCTGTCAAATACCTTCTCCTGGTCCAAGATAAGGTAGCTTTCCTACCTTACTACCCAACACTGAGAAAATTCCATCACGAAGGAGCACGAGGCTCTCAGAGGTCATCCTTAGCAGTACAGTGCAGGTTTGGTCTGGGTGAATCACAGATCCCACAGCACACCTGACCTCGTTGGCGATTATCCTTATCTCTGTCCTAATGGTCTACCCTGAATTTTTAAGCTGTGTCCTCTGGTTCGGCTCTCACCCATCAGCGGAAACATGTTTCCTGCCTACAGAGTGTCCAATCCTTTAATAATCTTATATGCCTCAATCATATCCTTTCTCAGTCTTCTAAACTCAAGGGTATGCAAGCCCAGTCACTCCAGTCTTTCAGTGTAAGGTCATCCCGCCATTCCAGGAATTGAAGTTGTTAACCTACGCTGCACTCCCTCAATAGCCAGAATGTCTTTCCTCAAATTTGTAGACCGGAGCTGCACACAGTACTCCAGGTGTGATCTCACCAGGGCCCTGGACAGCTGCAGAAGAAACTGTTTACTTCTATGTTCAATCCCTCTTGATAAGAGGGATTGCTATTAGTCTTAATAGACTTAATAATTGTGCAATCTATTGCCTTCCCCAGTGTTTAATTCTCTCCAGATTAATCTGTCGTTCACTTTCTCTGTCTCTCTCTGTCTTTCTCTCTCTATGTGTGTTTAAGCAATCATCTGCATTCCATCCCCTCCAGTCACTTCTTTTATTTACAACGTTCACTCTCTGTCTGTGTTTAGCCTCCATTGTTATGCTTTATTCAACGATATCGTAATCTATATATGATCTTCGCTATTTCCCTCTACTGAACCATCTGTCTTCGTTTGTATTCAACCCTCTCCGTTACTGAATGTTTAATCCTGTATCGAATACTTTCCATTTAATCATTTCACAATTATTCTGCATTGCAGACACTCTATTTAGCCATCACATATGACAATCATTAATATTCACTTTGTAGTCTAGTTCTGCCCATTATTCACAAAGTAGCTCTCTAACTGTTGTTCTTCATTTAATTCACCCAACTCTGTACTTAACCCTGTACTCTCCCCTGTATTTAACCCCGTCCCTGCTATACTGGACTCGACCATTTCTTCATTACTCTCTATATAGATCTTTTTCTATTATTCTGTGTTCATTCTGCTCAATTTCCAATTATCTGCCCACTCAAGTTGGTCCCACAGTATTCAACATCCTCCCTACTACTCTGGATTATGCCCTCTCAAATTCCACAAACTTGGTAACCCATCGTCAAATCACTCAGTGTTTACACTTGCATAGTACATGACACTGACCCAGCTAGCACAAAGCTGGTTCCTAAAGTGGACAGAGCCCCTGACACTCCTGTTTCTATCTGTCAGCTAGGACTCCCTATTTGTATCAGGTTAGCATCCCCAGTCAAGGAACTCATACTCAATGAGATTCACCTGTCTGGCCTTATTACAATCCTGATGCACAACCACACCCCCACTCCCCCCCCCCCCCCACCATCCAGAGTATGTGTTTACAGTCTACAATAACCAGAGATTGAGTGTCCCTGCCTAATAGATCCCCAAAACCGGTGATGCTCCGTGCTGCCGCCCTCTGGCCGGCGCTGGGTATGCAGATCCATTCCAAAGTGATGGATGAGTTCAGCAGCACCTCCACACGCTCACACATTGATTTACTGATGGGAAGAAGAAAGGCAGAATTTTAACATGAACTGATTCAGCATTGATGTAAAAATAGCAACAGCTACAATATTCAACAGTATTTATATACAATCATGAACAGTTCTAATGTACATCAATATTTAGATATAAACTCAAATGTCTCCAATGTAAACAAGATTTCAGATACAATGCACAATAATATTGCATCTAAACGCAGTCAGCTCTAATGCACAACAATAGTTGTACAGACACAAACAGCTCCAACATTTAACAATACATAATGTATATTATACACATAAAGCATGAAATGATGTGAACATAAAGGACTTGCAGGAAAGAAGTGAATGCACTATTGGCAAATTTGCTTTTGACACAAAAGTAGGTTGGAAGCTAAGTTCGGAAATTGCATGTGCTTTCTTTGGTACAGGGATGGTGCTGGTCTTCTCAAAGAAGATGGGGACTTTTGCTTCTTGCACGGAGAGGTTGAAGATGTTGGTGAGTATCTCCAACAGTTGGTCCGTGCATGATTTAAGTGCACGGCCAGAGTCTCCATTCAGGACCGTCGCTCTCCTTTGGTTGAAATTTCAGCAAGACTGTGATGACATGCGCAGTTTTGAACAAGGGAGCAGGTGTCTGGGCTTGTTGGGGCAGGCGTCACTGCGCCACTGGCGTTCTGCTGAAACAAACCAGAGAAAGCATTGAACGCCCAGGGAGCAATGCGTCTTTGTCTGGTGTTTTGCTCTGCTTCATTTTGTATCCCGAAATGTTGTTTCTCCTTTGCCATAGTCGGTGGGAGTCTATTTGGTAGGTATGGGCCTCTCATTTCGTCTGGTGCTCCCTTTTGTCATCCCTCAGTCTGTCAACCAAAGCCTCAGAACAGCATTGTGCTTCCTTTTTTGAAGTGTCCTCCAATTTCAGCTTGTGCTTGTGAGCTGTTTCCACATGTAGGAGACTCGGACCGGAGGGCACAGCCTCAGAGGGAAGAGACCACCTTTGAAACTGAGATGAAAATTAATTTCTTCAATCAAAGAATGGATAAACTGTGGAAATCATTGTCACAGACGGCTTTGGAAGCCAATACATGAGATGTGTAATGATGCTGCTCCTTTATCAAGGTTGTGTTGTCCTTGGGGAATTTCATGGAGTGTTTGCCATTCAGGGTTCCGGGGTATCTAGTTTGGATGGTTTATAGAACCAATTTCATAATAGCTAACGCACACTGCCTCAGGAAAAAGGACTTTCAAATGTAAAAGTATGTACAATGAAAGGGAGGTGGGAATTCTTCTTGCTCAGCTTTTCTCTGGCCCTATTTAGTTTTTCAGACTGATGGTGAAAGGAATAGCAACATCAAAGATGATTTTACTACTTCTCGGATGCTGCCTGGACTGCTGTGCTCTTCCAGCACCACTAATCCAGAACATGGAAGATGTTGTTCCATGTTGAATCTCTCTCTGATATCTCTCTTGTAATACCGTGTGTTGGATTTTATCGATTTTGCCATGGGGTTTTTATTGGGATTGTTGCAGGAACGTGAAGGAATATTTAGGTTGGGATCGTCTGTTGGCTTTTAGGAATACGTTAAATTATTCTGTTCACTTTTATTTGTATTGCATTTGATACTCTGTAAATAAACCCCGTTTTATTTAGATCCTATTAATGTTGACCTGCTCCATCAATCCTGGAATATGCATTTTACACCTGATCAAAACCAATGCAAAAATTAGGGTCTGGGCTACTATCTTGAAATATTTTGAGAGGGTCTGGCCTGGTACAGTGAATGTATTAAAATAGAGAAATATGGGTTCCTGATTGGGGAAGGAATCAAATGTTATGGGTGGAAGACAGTAAAATACAATTGATAAATGGTTCTCTCACGAGCAAATGGCAGAGATGACTCGATGGGCTGAATGGCCTCATTCCGATCCTATGGCCTTATGGTTCAATCCATAACAACATTTATATATGAACACAAACAGCTCCAGTATGAAACAAAATGTATATATTGCATTTTTGGTTGAAATTTGGATGCAAGAACTGGAATCCTGCCATTCATTGAAAATTCCCCTGCCTTGCTTCATTCATTGAACGTAGGTCCTTGAACTGAAATAACAGTTCACCTAGCACCGGGAGGGACAGGTTCTGATATTTAGATTTTTCCCAGGTTGCCGAAATACGCAATTGAGAACAAACTGTGCACTGTGACATGCTGAAGTTTTCAGTTGTCATTTTGCAGGAGTCTCATGATCAGACAGACACATAACCACACGTTGAGGGACGCAGAAACAAACCCACAGCCACACTCACACACACATACACATAAAAGCAGAAGCGCACCCACACACAGAAATACAGTCAAAGTAAGATATACGAACACACTGACAAACAAAGCCACACAGACATGCACACACATTCAACCCACAAACATGCATGCACGCAATCACACACACACAATAACACAACCAAACTGAAATGTGGAAACATACCTACTCAAGGACTACAGAGACACTCCCACATCCTCACACCACACACAGAGGAATACAATCAGCGTGCAGAAGGGGCACCCCTACTCACACAAACACACACACATAAATACTGGTATTCTGACAGAGAAAGGAACTCTCACATGTGCATACCGAATGCACACATATCCGCACAGACAGAAATACATTTATACTGAGATATAGGAACACATCTCCACACATACACAGAATCATATCGACACCCTCATACATATACATAAACGAACTCAAAATAAGAGACATTACACATCAATCTGCAAGAATTGACAGAAACATCTTATACATATACACAAGCATATTTAAACACAGCTCCTCAACAAAACCACAATTAAATATCGACAGAGGGCGACACTCAGTACTAAACAGAGACACACCCACAGAGAGGCAGAGAGAGATCCTGCTGGGGACACAGCAAGATCTTGACACACGGACAGACAGCCAAACACACTATGAACAACACACTTATCTGCTTAAACAAAACCACAACCAGGCAAAGATACACCCCACACTCACACATTTATTCACTGGAACTCAGAGACACACAAACACGTGGAGTCACAGAACCGTCATGACATGCTGACCGTAACACACGCACAAAAAACAATCACAGAGTCACAGCAACATACATCAACGTAAAAATACACAACGTCACAGAAATCCTCTCATACAGAGCGAATAGCATTCCCAAACACATAAACACATGAATAGGGAATCACTGACATACTTCCCAGTACGCGGAAATAGAAACGCACGCCTAGATGCATAAATGTACTCTTAATGTGTCACAATCCACAGGCAAAATCTGAGGCACACGCACGCCAAGAGTGACATGCCTACAAAGTCAATGAAGCCCGCACCCCACAGAGACGCACACAGAATCCCTCACATAATGAAAGATAAACACATGAACACATCTCCTGCCCGGCCATGGGCAAGAGGAAAGGGGATGTTCAACGTTCAGTAGACACACTTAATGTGTTGCTGGCTGAATCTGCGTGCTTTGCATATATCAAAATCAATTCCTGGAAAGGATCAGTGAATGAAGGGATCAGGACGTGATTTTAGTCAGTACAAGTGAACCCGTACTAAACTGAGACAATGTGAGAAAAAGACACAGACAGCGCGAGGGAGACTCAGAGAGAGCCAGTGAATGAGTTCAAAACAGGGACAAGAAGGGTAAACATAGCGGAAGACAGAGGGACAGACAGAGAGAGAGATAGGTAGAGAGAGAGAGATAGTGAGAGAGATGGAACGATACAGGCAGGGAGACAAACAGTGAGACAGAGAGCGTGGGAGGTAGACTGAGCAGAAAGCTGAGAAGTAGGGGACAACGCGAGGGAGGGAGAGAGGAAAAGACAAAGACAGATAGAAAGAAGCAGAGAGAGACGGCAAACAATATCTTTGTGCATGGAGAAGACAGAAGGTGGATTCAATAAACTCTCTCAAAAGCAAATGTGCACAGAACAATAATCCATTCAGATGAGAGTATCATCAGCACCCGGAGCATTTAAATTGTTGTAATAAATTGTTTATTGTGAGGTATACAGAGAGAGTCCGACAATCATTACGGTGCACGAGGGACTGTTTCTGTCCCTCTCCCTCCTCCTTTGCAAGGAAAATGAAGAGGCTGCTCCTGTCAGTCTTAAACACTCATCCATAGGGCAGTCAGGGAAGACTCAATGTTCCAGATGAAGCCAGCACTCACAGCGAGTCCAAAATTTCGAATCACTCCTGCAGCATCTTTCCATCCTACCACGCTCCTGACAGTCACCTCTTGCCCCCTTACCTGCTATCCCTTTGTCATGTCCTTCACCATTGTTGAAGGGGATGTAGATAGATCCTTATTCAAGTTTTGGGTGATGGTGTGGGACGGGGGCGCAGCTCTGGTGCACAGGGAAATGCGGATTTGATGGTACAATTGGATGATCTTCTGGGCAGTCAGGACGATCAGACACGAAGGGCTGAATGGCCTCCTGCCACACATTGTCTGTGTGTCCATGTGTGTGGCAATCCTTCAGGCAAACATGGGACAGCAGCGTGTTCCTCAGCGTGGTGAATGGTGAGCCATCCTATTACCCGACCCCCCCCCCCCCCCCCATTCACTACTGAGTGTTATATTCGGATCCATGTGATGGTGCTGATAGAATCCTGACCATACACGAACAATTCCTGCACTGGGAACAATGTGGCTGCCTCTGGAGCTCTCTCAGTTATTTTGCTGAGTCATTAAGTGAAGGGTTTAAGTGAACAGTTGTTGAACTGCATTCCTGAACTTAGTTCTGAACTTGGGAAGAGTAACTGCATAAAATAATGTGTTTGTGCTGCAGCTGAACTCCTTTAGCATTTCTGCGATGCCATTAAAAAGGACGAGAGTCCTGTCCCACCACTCATATGTCCCTTTAATGTTAATGTATATGACCGTTGCACCGTTTAGTACCCACAGAAGTATGAAGCTGATGGATATGGTGAAGAGGGTAATCACTGACTTCTGCCGGCTCTCCATCTCTCCATCTTTGAGAATCTCTCCCTTCCTCTGACCCCTCAGGCTCTTGCCGACTCGACTGGCTACCAAAATGTGCCTGACCGTCAGCGTGTTCATCAACAGAATTAATACGAATGGGATTAAAGGGGATAAAATGATATCAAGCCACTTAATCCCCAACCACCGGGGATCAGTATTATAACTTGACTTTGTTTGACAGTACCACAAAACCTTGCCACTTATGATCCGCGGTTTAAACCGGAAGTAGAAGGGAATGTTTTTTGAACAGACCAGAATGACAGTTGCAGCCAGAACCACAGCCAAGGCTTTCTCGGTCCAATATTTCCTCTTCATTTTCAGGCAGCAAATGGCCACAAAACGATCAAAGGAGAAAACGACAGTGAACCAGACCGAACAGTCTGTGGCTGCACAAGCCATGGCATAGATAGCACTGCACACAGGCGTGAGATCCAGAAAACACCTTGGGAAGTAAAAATTATTGAGTTCCCATAGTATGATCTTTGTGAGAATAAACACTATATCCGATGTTGCCATAGCCAACAGGCAGCGAGTTGTGCATTTAGAGAGACCGCAATTCCCACGTGCGAAGACGAGAATCACCAGAAAATTAACTGAAAGAGACAGGAGATAAAATGCAAATCATGACTTAATGATCAAACTTTCTTCCGTCGGCCCAGAGAGCAATGGAAGATCTTAGGACCCAAGTGAGTCAGTTGGGAGGTTTCCGATTTCGAGGTTGAACAGGATAGCTCCAGTGGCTGGACCCATTTCAAAACTGTTCACTCCTGGGTTTCACTAAGTGTGGGCAGGCAATCAACAAATGACAGGGTGGTGTAATTTTTACGATGTAAGGGAAGAGGTTTTGAGGGGATCTAAGAAGAGGTTTTAACTCAGAGAGTAGTGGGAGTTTGATAAATCATTGCCTGGGAGAGTCGTTGAAGCAGGAAACATTATGAACTTTAAAAACTATCTGGATGAACACTTGAAGCGTCATAACATTCGAGACTACAAGACTAGTGCTAGATGCTGGGTTGGGTGTTGATTTTGTATCGATTTGACAGCCCAAAGTGGATGGAAAGCAGGGCATCTTCTGGTTCTCTGATTGTAAGAATTCCTGCTGGCAAGCAGATTGGAAAGCGAATCATTTTTACAAAATAAATCAAATATATTAGAATGACGAAAACACGTCTCAGAATCGAATATAACTGGCAAAAACCAACAGTTTTGGCAGCATCTGTGGGGAGAGAAATAGAGTTAGTGGAACCACTATTCATCAGAAAATCTTCATCTGAACATGGGCCATTGAACTCAAACATCATCGCAGGTTTCTTCCCGCACAAGACGCTATCATTGCCAACAAAAGGCAGGGATTAATTTCTAGAAGTGAATTGAGATGTAAACTGTTGATATTCACATACTATGGAACATTTGTTGCATTGCACTAGCAAATGTTCCATAATAGGCGTAGGTGAATATAGGGGCATAGTTACAGTTATGAAGACATACACCACAGAAACAGACCCTTAATTTCAAATTGTACATGCTGACCCGATATCCGAAGTTACTCCAGTCCCATTTGCACCCATAACCTTCTGAACACTTTGCATTAATTTACCCATCCAGGTATATTTTAAAGTTTACAATTGCGGCGTCCATCGAAATTTTCTCTGGCAGTTCATTCCATACACACGCCACTCTTTGCATGAAAAAGTTGCCACTTAGGTCTCTTTTAATTTTTCTCCACTCACCCTAAAACTATCCGCTCGGTTTTGGACACTCCCAACCCAAGGAAAGGAACTTGCCTATTCACCCTATCCATACCCATTATGATTTGATCAACCTTCACAAGTTCACTCCTCAGCCTATTACACTCCACGGAGAAAAGCCACAGCCTTTTTAGCTCCTCACTGTAGCTCAAATACTCGACGTCTGGAAACGTCCTGTTAATTCACTTCTGAGCCCTTTCAAGTTTCAAGGCATCCTTCCTTCTGGAGTGAGACCAGAACTGCACACAATATGCACAATGTGGCCGAACCAATGTCCTGTACAGCCACAACATGATTTTTCAATTTCAATACTCAATGTTCTGACCAATAAAGGAATGTATACCAAACGTCTTCTTCACCATCATGTCTACCTGAGACATCATTTTCAAGGAACTATGAAACTGCACTCCAAAATCTCTTTGTTCAGCCACACTCCGCAGGACCTTACCATTAACTGCATATGTCCTGCTTTGATTTGCCGTTCCAAAATGCAGCACCTCACATTCGTCTAAATTAAACTCCATCAGTCACTTCTTGGCCAATTGGCCCATCTGATTAAGATCCCGTTGTACACTGAGGGAATCTTCTTCGCTGCCCACTCCAACTCTAATTTTGTTGTCATCTGCAAACTTCCTAACTATATCTTCTTATATAGTGACACGACCCGAGCCAACCTCCAGAATTCCAGCATCTCAGCTCCGACCAGCAATTATACAAATATCTCAGCAATTGGCTCAGCCATCATTTCCCTTGCTTCCATAGAGTTCTAGGATACATCTGATCAGGTCCTGTGGATTTATCCACCTGTTAACATTTTAAGACATAAAGCACCGTCTCCACTGTAATATGGACATTTTTCAAGATGTCACCATGTATTTCCCCACATTCTGTGTCTTCCATGTCTTTCCCCACATTAAATAATGATGCAAAAATATTCAATTAGAATTTCCCTCATCTCCTGTCGATCCACGCACAGGCTGCGTTCCTGATCTTTAAGGGGCCCGATTTTCTCCTGAGTTTCCCTCTTTTCCTTAATGCATTTATGAAACGCCAATGTTTTCTCCTGAACCCTATTTGCCAAAGCTATCTCATGTCCCCTTTTTTTACATCCTGATTTCCCTCTTAAGTATATTCCTACTGCTTTTATGCTCTTCTAAGTATTCACTCTATATTTGCTACCTATATGTGGCATATGCGATCATCTATTTCTTAACAAATCCCCAATTTCTCTCATCATCCAGCATTCCCTAAAGCTACTCGCCTTGCTTTCCATCGGAACAGGAACATTCAGTCGCTGCACTCTCGTTGCCTCATTTTTCAAGGTTCCTATTCCCCACCTGTCTCTTTACCCGAGAACATCTGTCCCCAGTCAACTTTTGAAACCTCTTGCCCGGTACAATCAAATTGGCTTTCCTGTAATGTAGAACATCAACTTTCAGTGCTGGTCTGTCCTTTTTCCATCAGAATGTCAAAACTAAGAGAATTCTTCTCGCTCACCCAAACGTTCTCTGCCATTCACATCGCAATCGTTTGCCCTGCCTTATTTCCTTAAAGTCGGTCAGGTTTTGCACCTTTTCTAGTAGGTCCATACAAATACTGAATCAGAATTGTCTTTTTTTACACAGTTAACAAATTCCTCTCCATCTAAACTCTTAACATTACGGAAGTCTGAGTCTGTGTTTGGAAAGTTAAAATTCCTCCCGTTAAACCCTATTATTCTTCAGACAACTGAGATCTCCTTACAAAATGTTTATCTCAAATTCCCGTTGACTACTATGGTCGGGTGGTGGGCTACCATAAAATTCCAATACGGTGATCATTGCTTCCTTAGTCCTCAGTTCAGCACGGATAACTTCCCAGGATATATTCCGAGGAATAGAGTCGAGACTGTGATGTTGGAATAGCACAGCAGATCAGGCAGCATCCCAGGACAGGAAAAGCGACGTTTCAGACAGAGGTCCTTCATCGGAAATGAGGTTGGAACCCTTGGGGTTGGAGATATAAATGGGAAAGGGGTGGAGAAGGGGGGAAGGTAGCTGAGAGTGAGATAGTTGGATGGTGTTGGTGGTAAAGATGATAGGTCAGAAGGAAGGATGAGATGAATAGATGGGAGGAAGATAGACAAATAGGATAGAAGGGCGGTGCTGTGCTGGAACGTTGGAACTGGGATAAGGTTGGGCGGATCTGAAATGAGGAAACGGGTGCAATACACATTTATGTAATGGGATTGGTTTTCCGGATGCATTCCTCCTCCAGGCGTCGGGTGGTAAGGGAGTGGCGATGGTGCAGACCCAGGACTTGCTTTTCATCGTCACTGGGGGAGGTGTAATCGAAGTGATCGGTCACGGGACGATGGTGTTGATTTGTGGTGTTACAGAGATGTTCTCTGAAGTGCTCTGCAAGTAGGCTTCGTGCCTCGCCAATGTAGAGGCGATTGCATCAATATCAACGGGTTCAGTAAATGACAAGTGTGGAAGTGCAGATGAAACTTTGATGTGGAAGGGAACGTTGGAGCCTTGGACGGAAGTGGAGGGAAAGGGTGTGCACGGGATTTGGAGTTGTGGGTAGCTCAGGAAAGGAGCGGCTCTCACAGCCACAATCTAATCCTGCCCTCCAAATAGAATTATCTAGAATCGTCTGGTCCGGGTAATACATGAACCATGAGTTGTTGCACTTGAGAAGTGTTATTATTTGAAGGATAATGCTGACAAAGCTGACAAAGGATTGTTTCATTATTAAAGGCACGAACCACAATCTAAACATCCCTATGTGATGATAAACAGAGGATTTGATAACTCACTGAGTCGCCCATAATTTGTTTTGGAAAGTCAACAACTCTTTGTCATACTTAGCAAATGTGCTAGTTTTGCTTGAGCATTCAGTCACCAAATAATGCAAAATGCAAAGAGGAAAATGTGACCTTTTTATTGGATTCTCTGCATTATCTGACTCAAAACTTGGGAATGTGTTTGTTGATATTTTATGAATAAAGTCCTCAATGCAAAGCAAAACAAACACCTCACTATTGCAAGGATTGAAAGTAACAGCTCTAATCCGAATACTCAGTATTTCGTAGACAGTATAAGATTGCACAATACTTCTTTAAAAATCCTTTATATTTGTTAGATGAATAACCAAACAAAGTAAGCGATATTAACCTAATGAATTGATGAATCCTTATATTCGAAACTTAGTCAATATTATTCCTCCTCATGTAAAATTGCGTTATGCAATGTAAAAATAATGAAGCGACAAACATTTCTTCAAGGAAAAACTGGAAGATAGCCACAGCCCTCTGAAACTCAATTAACAGTCCACAGTGTTCCAGTGGTGCAAATGGACAGCACAGAAACAGGCTAGTTAATCAACCAAGCAAATACACTTTTACACTCCTCCATCTTTCTGCAATCCCACAGAAATGCACGAAAGGCTTGGCACTGAAAGATGACATTCATGCCTGCATCAATTGAAGAAACAAGCTATCTGTTCTGAGTCTAGCTTCCAACACCTGGTCCACAGTGTTGAGTATTTCATCACTTCAAGTGCAAATCCGAGTTACTCTTAAATGAGTTAATTTTGGTGACCTCAAACTACCACCCAAATTGAACAGTGAATTCCAGTCGCATCATCATCTTCTAAATGAAACGGTAGGCCTCATGTTTTCGAACATCCTTCCGTCAATTTTTCTCCTTCTGTGTAAACAGTCCCGTGATCGGGGAGACAACTCTCCATTGAAGACCCTGTTTATTTTATCCATCCCAATCACGTCAAATATCATTTGCCTCTGTTTAGGGAAAATGACACGACCATTCTCGAAAATCTCTTCTAAACACTCCTCAGTGCAATTCTGTCCTCACTGCTTGGTGATGACCAGTACTGCACAGAAAATCACAACTTGTAGGCCACCAAGTGTCTCATGTACTTTCAGCATTACAGGTCTGGTAGGTGGTGAGGTAATTTGTTTCGTGTTGTCTGTGTGTGGGAAAGGGTAGAGATTTTGGGAGGGGTAATATGAAATTACTTCTCAGTGTGGTTGTCTGATCATGGTCTGGGGCATATAATGGATCTTGATGGATATAGTTAGGGCACACTCTATTTGAAGAGTAGAGTTACTTTGTCAGCTCCTCAGGAGCCGGTATGTGTTTAATAGCATCAGATCTGTCCTGATTAATTACAGAAGAAACCGGATCCCACACAGAAATCCAGCTTGATGGATGATTACCTGATTTGTCTTGATTTAACACAGTCATGGCTTGGTGAATCAGAAACACGCAACGCTGCAAATATTGTTTCCGCAACAAAACAGGTTTATTGCAAAGGAAAGGACGATAAACTAGAAGAAATGAAACTACGTACTTGTAAAGCAGATTCAAAGGTAATGAACACGCAGTGCATGCATAATGCTCATTAACCTCAACACAATCCACAAATGAAACAAAAGAACGCGACTTTTATATATTAGGCAAAACATGACTCGCAGTGCCGTTCCAAAGAAAACATCTCTCATGTAATATTCACATCAGAATCTCTCTATCTCTCATTTTGTGATCTGAACTGTGCCTGCCACTTCTAAACTGGAACTACAGTAAATTCCTTCAGGGAGCTACAGCACACTGAAGTGCTAATATACATTGATTTAAACAATCTCTTCAAAGATTTACCCTGTCAAACACTTCTGCATGGGACGAACACATCATTTTCATTCCAAGGTAATGTTATTTCCTAAAACTCTTTTGGACTTCGCATGAGCACATATCTATACATCCAGTCAGTTCCAGGGTCTCACAGGAACTGCAAAAAATGACCAAAATGATTGAAAGGAAAGTAATGTGTTCTCAGTTATGGATTTCTCCCTTTATCGCAAATTCCAGAACTCTCCAACAAATCTTTCAGTCTCCATTAATACTATAATGCAAGCATCAAAAATTAACAAAGGTTTACTCATGCACAATGCCAATCAGCCTGTAGCCAAAACTTAAACGCAATATTAAAAACAAATGTCTGTGATTAGAAAATTAACTCCAAGTTAACCATTACCTTCAGATGCACAGAGAAGGGGCCCACTGTTACTTCTCCCAAAAAAACCAAACTCAAACTAATTGATTTTGTTCTCTCGACATAAAAATACCACCGCTTATATTTTTCCAAAGTGAGTCCCTTTCTTAATTCCACCGAAACTCTCCGTAGGCTCCGATTGAGATGGAAATTTCTGGAAGGTTCCCAGAAGAAATGAACAATTCCCCAAGCAATTCCTGCAGAATCTGCGATGATGGGGTTTCCATGGTGTGTCTTTA
Source organism: Hemiscyllium ocellatum (assembly GCF_020745735.1). Lineage (NCBI taxonomy): Eukaryota > Metazoa > Chordata > Chondrichthyes > Orectolobiformes > Hemiscylliidae > Hemiscyllium > Hemiscyllium ocellatum. Next base: position 16,586,357 of record NC_083440.1, on the reverse strand, counting down.
ATCTGACCCTAAATTACTGATCCTCAGCCACTGAATGATTTTTGGGCACAATATATCCATGTTTCAGTGCCAGTGGCAAAGTGAATCCGCAGAGAATCCTCACACAGATTCACACAACTTCAATGGTGCCATGCACTTACCAGGAATTGTTACAATTGGAAGGGTCACGTAAAATATTTCCCGCACCTGATGAATTGAGAACGTCATTTTCTGCCTTAATCACTTTGTGCAGGCAATCTGTCTGTACTCAATACCGAGGCTACATAATCTCGAAGCCTTTCATTTATATCTGCTGGCATCGCCTGGGGGTCTGTTACATTACAATGTGTTTCAATTCATTTAGTCAACAATTTGAGCAAACAGGTCAAAGCAGTGAGTTAACTCCCAGTTGCCAAAGATTATTTTTAGAAATGAGGTATATTGCATGGTACAAATCTCAATCAGTCAAAGACAAATATTGGAACTGCATTTTGAATAAAATCATAGAATCCTTACAATGTGGAAGCAGATCAATAGGCCCATCGAGTCCACACCAACGCTGCAAAGGGTCCCACCTGCTGGCCCTATGTGGTGGAAGGTCTGACATCTGAGCCACTGTGCCAACCTATATAATAGCATTAGAAGAAAGTGAGGACTGCACAATGCTGGAGATCAGAGCTGAAAATGTGTTGCTGGAAAAGCGTAGCAGATCATGCAGCATCCAAGGAGCAGGAGAATCGACGTTTCGGGGATGAACCATTCTTCAGGAACCACAGCATCGGTACCGCAACACCGTCTGTCCATCTTTTAAATCTCATTTTATTTCAGTGCCATCCTTCAATTGCATTGGTCTATTTGGAAATTAAATTCCCGTTATTGAGAAATGTTCTCCTCAACACCGGGATTTGGCTTCCCTGTTGTCAATGGTCGTTCTTTGATGGGATGATGGTTGGCAAATGGAGACGTCACATTTTTGGTTTCAATAAATCCGACATCGCAATAGAATCCCTCACTTTGCACGCATACTGCTTCTCAATCACATATAACTTGTCCAATTAAGGTTTGATTAAAAGAAGTAAATTCAGTCACTAAAAAACAGAAGCCCCAAACACTCTAGATCTGTTGAAAACTTTACGCATCTCAGACCTTTCTAAATTTGCGGAATTGAACCCTGGGTTTGGAACATTTCACTCCCTCATCACTGAACCCTTGCTGTCCAGATACCGATCTGATCAATGATGCTGCACTCAAATGAACATCATGGACTCTTTGCTCCCCAGTATGATTTAATTTGTTTTTTCCCTTTTTTTTATTCAATTTGAACGCATGTATTTTACCTTAAAGAGAGAGTGAAGGCTGTTTAGGCAGCGAAAGCTTGCAGCCAACTGTCATGTGGCTGAGGAGCAGTCTCAGAGTTTTCTGGAAAAGTGAAAATATGTAATATTTGCCAGCTACGTTCATGACAGTTTGGATTTCACCAATCAGTTTACATTAATTCCCACAATACTAAAATACAACCGTATTTGAATTTTAATGTTTTGGCAAAATTGAACCAATAAGATGACCAAATATTTTAGGAATATAAAATAAGGCATTGTGAAAGCCAGAGAGAAAGTGATAAACTACCATCTAGAGAAAAACTGTTGTCCCAAATACTCTCTCTCAAATGTAACTTTTTCATATGAAACATCTTTGCAGCAAAAGACAGAAAACTACCCAGGACGATCTTCATCTGAAAGAATATAAACACTGACGTCGAGAACCCCTGTCTTGTTATGAAAGGTGGGTTGTTGTAATTTTATCAGGATTTATATATCGATCAGTATATTGCCATAGAGTGAGCGTTATATAACATGCTTTTCAGAGAAAGGAGGTTTAAAGTTCTAAATCGTTGATGTTTAATGTTCACTTTCTGCAGAAATTTTTTTTTTATCTTTAAGTCGTGGAAGTGAGTTCATTGTCAGTCATATTTTATCACAAGACGAGGCGGGGTGAACTTTTCTGGTTGGTTGATTTAATTAGCAGAGGGGTTCACCACTGTGCTGTAACAGTGTGGGTGCTTGTACAGGATTTGGAAACTTAAGGCAGATCCAGTCTGAGATTTGGACTGATGTGGGGGAGAAAAACATCTCAGCAGAGTTAAACAGAAGTTGTTTACGACCCTGAATTGTTTAATTTCATGACTTGCGTTTGTTAAAATTAAAAGTGAGAAAAATGGCTCTGAGGATGGCTAAAGTGCGTGTGCGGTTTGAAGAACAATCCCAAACTTGCCAAAGTTGACGAGGACAGAAAAAGACCAGACATTCAGAGTTAGTATTGAGGATAGAAATTGGTTTGACCAAGGACAGAAGTAAGATTAGATTACTTACAGTGTAGAAACAGGCCCTTCGGCCCAACAAGTCCACACCGACCCGCCACCCACCCATACCCCTACATTTACCCCTTACCTAACACTACGGGCAATTTAGCATGGCCAATTCACCTGACACGCACATCTTTGGACTGTGGGAGGAAACCGGAGCACCTGGAGGAAACCCACGCAGACAGAGGGAGAACGTGCAAACTCCACACAGTCAGTCGCCTGAGTCGGTGACCAGACCGTGAGTGAACAGAGTTTGGTTCTCCTGGTAATTCTAACTGGGGTTTCAAATTGCCGGTATGACATGGCCAACTTGAAGGCACACCTCCACTTTCTGCGGGAACCAGCTCCAGGAAAGGGTCAAAAGGCCTACAGTCTGGTCGGGGAGATACAATACTGTTCATTTGGTCAGTGTATTCTGCTGTGAGGAGGCAACGTCACCATCTCCAAGGTTATGGAGGTGGTGGTAACGGGGCTCCTCCTTGTGGCAGAGGCTACATACAGGAACGCTCCCCTGATACTAATTAATGCGTACATGGTAAAGAGTGAGCAGCGGGATATCCTGCAGCAGCTCCCACTGCTGCTGGCGATGCCCAGGCCAGTCATTCGGCGCAGAGTCTTCAACTGCATCATTGATGCAGATGGGTGATACTGACAACAAACCAGACAGTACGTCCAGGTTCCTGGTGCAAAAGATTAAAGCTGTATGATATCTTCCGCCGCCCGCTGCCGATGGAGCACAGCATGGATACACCTGGTCTTGGCCAGCCAAAGTTATCTGCTCAAGGATAGATATCCTGTTTTTACCCGGCATGTTCTCGTTCAGGGTCAAGTTTAGGGTGGTGCTTAGAAATACAGCAGGTCAGCAGGAGCAGGAAAATCAACATTTCGGACAAGGAGCACTTCATTAGGATTCCTGACCTGCTGTGCTTTTCCAGCACCACTCTAATCTAGACTCTGGTCTCCAGCATCTGCAGTCCTCACTTTGCCTAGTTGAGTTTCACAGCACTGCGAATCCTCTTGCAAGGATGCCTGACTTGAACAAGTTCTCCTCCTCTCTCTACAAAGATTTCAGTGAGTGTCTCTCTCACTGAAACCCCCACGTGTTCTCTTCTGTTCTGAACAATTTTCTGATGAAGGGCTGTTGCCGAATCGTCGATTTTCCTGTTCTTCTAATGCTGCCTGACCTGCTGTGCTTTTCCAGCATATGCAGTCCTCACTTTCGCCTATGTTCTCGTTCAGATCCACCCACTTCAAACTGACGTTCTTCTCTGACCACTGCCACCTACATGCCATGAAGGGAACGTGGAATCTGAATGTAAAAATGATAAACCCACAAAACATTGAGAAAAATGATTTTCATAGGTTGGAGACCTGTGAACGCTGTCTTTGAGGTTATATTAGACGTGTGGACAACGGTCAAGGGGAACAACAAGAAGTTCTTTATCCACAAAGATTTTGAAACGTTGGGAGAGCCTGGAGAAACTGCAAACTCCAGAAAAGCGTGCAGAGGGTGTTCCTGTTCCAAACGATGGGGATCGATGTCACAGACGATCTCCAGAAGGTGAAGAGCCTGTCAGCCTCACTCGTACCTCAAAAGCCACCACGTTAATCTCCCAGTGCGGAGCAGGATGAGATGTGCTCACGTATTTTCATCCAGGAGGTACATAGGGAGAGCTCCGTGCTGCGTAACCGGAAAGAAAATGGTTTAGTAGCCCCTGAGGATCACCAAACGACTTTCTGCCAGACTGAAGGCATGCAGCCCACAGACCGCACAGCCTCCAAGTCATTCCTGTACTCTATCATGGAGTTCTTAGCGGGCAGTCCACAGGAGAGGCTTTACCAGCATCTGGATGAGCTGACGATGGGCCTTGAGTCCTTAGAAATGAGTAAAGTTCCCAGAAGAGATGGCTATCGGTCGAGTTGTATTCCCCTCTGTGGGATTTGATTGACCAGGATCATCTGGCAGTGTACAACGTTCTGCTTCAAACAAGAAGCCTGTGTGATCCCATGATGAACGTAACATCCGCCTCATCTACAATCAGTACAGGGAGAGGGACGAGTGATGAACAGAGATTCCAGAATCCTGACTAAGGTCATCTGTAGCGAGCAGGATGTTCTATGAGACCCTCGTGGTCCTCAGAGTTAATAACGTCCATGTGCAGAATGGGGAGGTGTACGCTTATCTCATCAGCCTGGGCGAAGAGATGGCTTTTTACGGGACATTGTACACCTCCATGTGGGATGTGCTCTGCAAACTGGGCTTTGGTGAGAGAACCTGCAAATGTATCAGACTGCTCTACACCAACATCAGTAGCGCAGTCTCAATATATGGATGGGAATCACAAAGATTTCTGACTAGATTTAGAGTCAGACAGGGCTGCTCACTCTCTCCTTTCCTATTTTATTGTTGCACGAGAGGGCAGTGAATAATGGTTGTCCTTTTCTTATTGTTTACCTAATGCCTACGCACTGAGTACATTTTTAGAGAAATTGCTCAATCCATCATTGCCCATTTATGCATCAATTCCTTGTTGTTCTCTTTACTTAGAATCAGGACCTGGATTTCAGAATCAATTTCTTCATTCAATGTCAAAACAGGCCCTTCGGCCCAACAAGTACATAACAACCCTCCAGAAAGCATCACATCCAAATCCATTACACGAGCCAATGCAAACAACCAAGTGCCCATGAACACATTGGGCAACTTAGCATGGCCAATTCACCTGACCTGCACACCTTTGGATTGTGGAAAGAAACCTGAGGCAACCCGCAGAGCCACAGGGAGAATGTGCAAGCGCCTCACAGACAGTTACCTGAGGCTGGATTCGCAACCTGGGTCCCGGGTGCTGTGAGGCAGCACAGCAAACCACGGAATTACCAGGCCACCCTGGAGGAGAGAGTCCCACCTCCCTACCTTTTATCTTAGCCTGCCTGGCACCCTTTCCTCAATCCTGATGAAGGGCTCTGGCCCGAAACGTCGAATTTCCTGTTCCTTGGATGCTGCCTGACCTGCTGTGCTTTAACCGGCAACATATTTTCACCCTGGAATTAGCCATTTCAATGTGCCATATGGCTTTAAGGTCTTGACTGATTATAAGCAGTTCAAGATTTTGACATGTTCTTCCAGTCTGTTTGTAATCAAGTGCCTCACGCATCATCACAAGTAATAAATAATCATGGTGAGCTGTCAACAGTAGCTGTATCATTTAATGCTTACGTTATTGAGGATCCTCCGAAAATTAACATAAAACGCTCCAGAAAGATCCCTGTTCCCAACTCTGTGAGACATGTGAGTGAATTGTTTGATGTGGAAGGCCAGGCTTCTGAAGCAGAACATCTTTCCAGATCCAGAACGGGTTTCTGCTGCTTTTCCCTTTCACTCACAGATTGTTTACTTCCCTTGCCCAGCTTCACATCCCTGCTAACTCAGCTGAATCCCAGTTTCCCAACCCTCTGACAGATCTGATCTAATATTCCACAACAGCGGTGGCATAGCTCCCCAGGAGAGTAGCAATCCGCATCCAGTTATACAAGAACCCACGATTCCGATGCATTCAGATTGCGCCAGGCCAGAAACCTCACCAATAATCGAGATCACCACAAACCTTCCTCCTCGAACCAATATTGCTTGCCATACTTTCATATGCCCTAATGTGCACATGAAGTAACCGGGTATCAGCTTTTCATTCTCTTACCCGAATTGCAGAATTTTACTTACAGGACTTCATTGCTTTTTCTACTTGTCATTGTCAGGAGGTCACCCAGCTGGACACCATAGGATATAAGTTCCTTACTTGGGCCCGAGCTGATGGCAAAGGGTGATATTGAGATGCTGAATCCCTGAATCTGCGAAAGGCTATTGTTAAAGTTGATGTATTTCGAGATAAAGGGTGATTTATGATAGGATGCTGGACTTTGAAGGGTTATTACGCTTCCAAACATTGCTGGTGCCACTGTGGACCAGGATGCCTGGGACTTTGCACAGTATCTAGTGTACTTTGCACACTATCTAGTGCCTGTCCCTGCCCCACCCCAATCCCACTCCACACGCAAGATGTGCTGAAGTTGTTCTGTGATGTCCTTGACCCTGCGCACTGTTGAGGCAATATACCATCCTGGACTCTGTCAAATCAGAATTGAGGATTCTGAGTCAGACAACTATTTTGGGATTTGATGTTATGATTGCCATTTGATGTTACCACAGCACCGACCCTGATTTTATAAACAGGTAAAAACAAAAAAAAAACCTGGGCAATTAGGAGTCCATGTCTATTTGAGGGCAGCATTGATTGACCAGAATGAATGCTGCACAGCAAGGTGAGAAATGGCTCAAACCCAGTGTTGTGATCCTCAAATTTAGAAAGATCTGAGAGGAATAAACCTTTCAAGAGAATATGCGAATTCACTCGCCCCAAATGGACAGAGAGGCTTCTTGTTGACTCTTGATTTAGGACTAACTTACAAATCTATACATTTATCATTGGCGCGAAATCTTTCCAAGACTGAAATGCAGGAACATTGCCTCATATTTTCCCACATGATATTGCACTGACTATTTTGCGTTTTTCACTCACTGAACATTTCCTTCCCCTTCTCGGCGATCTTATGTCCTTCTTCTATTATACTGTCCCACCCAACATTATGTTAGCCAATGTAACACATGATCGCATCACCTCAGTCATTGATAGAGAATTTCAATGACTGTGTCTCAAGAATCAGCCCCTGCAGGACTCACTAATACCTACCTGACTAGCTTATAATGGTATACTTATTCCTGCTCTCTATTTTCTGCCGGTTATCAGTCTTCACACCAAGTCCCATTTCCCCACCACTACAGGCTCTGTAGTTATCTGTAGGAAGAGCTGTATTCATTTGAGCTTAAGTAATCTTTGAGGGCAATTTTCAGTGAGTATTTTACTTGTTTCAAGTATTGCCTTCACTGAAGAACTTATGTTCGATTTAGAAGCTGTATCCGTGCAAGATGAGGAAATCTGTTGCGATACTGGATTTGTTAAAACAAACAATGTGTCATCTCCATTACCAACTGTCATCCGTTTACAGAACAGCCATTGATAACCACGGAAGCCACATCCCAGTGTTGATGAGAAAGTTCTCAGAGTTGGAATTTAATTTTCAAATGGTTAAAGCAAAGTGGAGGGCGAACTGAATTAAAAGGAGATTTCAAAGTAGGCTGTATTGTGTTGCTTTGTCAATGCTGCTGCATCTAGTGGTACTCTGCTGTCTCACAGTGTCAGGGAGTGGGTCTGAGAGGGATCCCTTTGTCGTGTCAGGGTAGCTGAAAATGTGTTGCTGGAAAAGCGCAGCAGGTCAGGCAGCATCCAAGGAACAGGAAATTAGACGTTTTGGGCATAACCTGATGAAGGACTTATGCCCGAAACGCCGAATTTCCTGTTCCTTGGATGCTTCCTGACCTGCTGCGCTTTTCCAGCAACTCATTTTCAGCTCTGATCTCCAGCATCTGCAGATCTCACTTTCTCCTCGGGTCAGGGTAGCCTCGATCAGCCAATTGACCTACTTGCACGCTGTAGTGATGTTTTGAATTTACTCAATACTCATTTTGCAAAGGTGGTTTTGACCGATTGAGATTTGAACCAATAAACTTCAGTACTAAAAATACTCTGTCACAACTGGGAGTTAATGTGCCGTCGTTATCTGTTTGTACAATTATTTTAAAAATGAATTGAACCACTTTGTAATGCAACAGACATCCAAGCGATGTCAGTAAGTATCAATGACATTGTATCACCTCAGCGCTGAGTACAGAGGGATTGCCTGCACAAAGAGATTCAGGCAGAAAATGATGTTTTATATTAATCATGTGCGGAAAATGTTTTACACGACTGTTTCGATTGTAGCAATTCCTTGTAACTGGTTTTCATGATTGAATTGATGTGAATCGTCTGAGGATTCGCTGCATATTCATGCTGCCACTGGCAGTGATACATGGGCCGATTGAGGCCACCTTTACACAAGGGAGATTAATTGGTGAATTAGTCTCAGATTCCCAGGACCTTGCCGAATTACCATCACAGCGGATACTGAAGAAACTGCCTGGGAATTTGAACTTGCTTCTCCATAACTTTTCAGCTTTCCCGTGAAATTTCAAGAAATCACCCTTTCAATTGGAAACTGCAGAGAATACCATATTTCTCCTCCCCAAATTACTGCCTCGTCAACCTGCACCAGATTCAACCCATCTCCCTCTCCCCCTGCCAGCCCTATAACACTGGAAGTACATAAGACGTTGAATTGCAAACAGCTGCAGTTTTGTGCACAGTTCTCATCACCAGCTAATAGTGAGGACAGAGCTGCACCGAGGAGAGGACTGAAGAGTTTTACAAGACTGTTGCGACTATGAAGAAATTACCGCAGCAGTGAGGGAAGATGGATAGCTTAGTTTCATTTTCACCAGAACAGAGGAGAAAAAGATAATGTGATTGAGGTGTTCGAATAATTAGCGTCTTAAATGGAGACATGTTACCGAACTGAGGATCATTCCTCAGGGTCCAAGAGGGATACTGATGGATGGAAGGTTTACAGGGGACATGAGGAGCAAGCCTTTCATGCAGAGGTGATCGTATGTCTGGAATTCACTTCCCAGTTTCATAGGGAAGGGAGGCGTCAGCTGGAAAAGTTCAACTGGTTGAAAGAAAACCAGTATCTGCAACTGAAGTGAAGTTATCTTTAAGGGCCAATCTGCTGGACAGTGGGATGAGAACAATTAGATGGTTTATTCAATCGATCCAGACATGAATGACTTCTTTCAATGGCATAACCAACCCGCATTTGTTTGCGATTGTAGAAAAACTGAGGAGGATTAAAGCGAATACACTTAGTGGGCTGAATGGCTTGCTTCTCTGCTGTACATTTCCAGCAGTTCGAAAGAATGGCTGGAACACTGTGGATTGTTAATGTGAATTCCAGAGGCTGTGTTTACCTTCCTGTTGCATCTTGAAGAAATGACTGTAGCTTTGCAATTTTTACAATCCATGAAGTCATTCTTCATGGGAGGAACAATTTTAACTAAGATTAGAACGCAAGAATTCATCAATTTGATCATTAGGTTGACAATGCTTGTCTTGTTTAGTTTTTCACATGAAAGTGGAAGTCTTTTTTTCAAGAAATATTGTGAAATCACGTTCTGTCCATGAACTACTGGATATTCGGATTTGTCAGTTTAAATTATACTTACTATTGACATGATCAGAACACAATTGGGAGTCAGAAAGTTTGGACATATCCCATATCATTTTTCTTTATACACGGACGGGATGCGTTCAATAATTGCAGTAGTGAACTGTCTGATGTTTTGCATAATGTACCTTATTCAAGAAACTTCAACAATCCAATTTCAACATTTTAAGTAATACAATGCAAAAACAATGCAATAAAAATGTCCTCTTTCCCTATTTGAAAGTTATGTTCTTTGCTGACTTAAACTACATGCATAATTAGAATATGAACTGTTGACTTTCCAAAACATACCATGAGTGATTCAGTAATTAGCAGATCCTCACTTTATCATCAGAGAGAGGGCTTAGATTATTTTGGTGCATTGAATGAGGAAACAAAACTTTGCCAGGTCTGTTCGCATTTTCCATTGAATAACTGCATTTTCTCACGTGCAACAACTCATATAGCACCGAGAGTAACCCCGAGTATGGGAAGAGCAGACGAACAAATGTTCCATAGCAGATGAATATCAAAACTTTGAACCTTAATTCCCTCTTTGAAATGAACACCTCTCCTTTGTTTACAACGATAGGGTCTTGTGGGGGAAGAAAGCTGTGATGATATTTTGACTCTAGTTACCCATGTTCAGATGAAGATGTTCTGATTAAGAGTCATTCTGGTAACACTGTTATCTTTCCATAGATGCTGCCATACCTGCTGAGTTTCAACAGTTTATTTTGCTTCTGTTTTATGCTTTCAGCAACCTCAGTTCTTTGATTGATTTAATTACAATGTTCAGTTCCCAACCTGCCTCCCAGCAGCAATTCTTATAATCATGGAATCTATTCAAGAGGTCCTTCGGCCCATCAAGTTTTTTGTTTTTGAAGGTGCACTAAATTAACACTTGTTCCAGATTTCAGCATTATACTTATCATCTTGCAGATTATGACACTTCAAGGATTCATCCAGGTAATATCTGAAGCACTGAATTACGAGATCCACCTCACTCTCTGGTTGAACGTCTGTTCCTCCAAATTGCTCAAAACCGCTTACCTTTCACCTTTAATATTATGCCCCCTTCTCCTCTGTCAAATGTCTCATCCCAATTAATTAAAGTCAAGAGTGAGCAGCTTTGAAACGAGTCAGGCTTGGAGCTGTCATGTTTAAACGTGACATCTGATCTCTCCCTCCTGACCCTGTTAGGTGCTACCATTTTCCGTTGCTCTCTGGACAGAGCAGAGATTGTTTGATCAGTAATTTACAATTTCCATTTTACCTTCTGTCTTTTCTAGTTAATTTCCTGGTGGTTTTGTTTCTTTCGGGGGAAAGTACAGCCTCTCTAACTGCTCAACATGCTGCCTTTAGGCTGTGGCATTGTCACTAACATCATACTGTGGCCACTCAGACACTTTTACTCTGCAAGGTGTTTCCTGGACATCACCCCCATGTGCAGTGCTATCTTTGTTCTGGTCACTGCAGCCACAGACTGTTCTGCCTGGCTCGCCTTTTCTCCTTTGATCGTTCTGTGGGCATTTATTTTCTGAAACTGAAGAGAACATTTTTGACAGAGAAAGCCTTGGCTGTGTTTCTAGCTATAACTGGCATGTTGTTCTGTTCAGAAAATATTTTCTTCTATTTTTGGTTTCACGCAAGGAAGACAGTTGACAAAATTCCATGGTACTGCTATATAAACTCAAGTTACTTTACTGACACAGGGTAATTGGTGTTTAAGTGGTTTGATATCATTTTAACTCCTTTCATCCCATTCCTGTTAATTCTTTTGATGAACACTCTGACGCTCAGGCACATTTTAGTGGCCAGTCGAGTCCGAAAGACAGAGGAAGGGAGAGAGTCACAAAGATGCAGAGATGCAGACCCGAAGGCAGACGTTGATATCCTTCTTCACCATAACCATCAGCTTCATACTTGTGGTTCGTGGACGATGTGAACATTTTATATTTTAACATTAAAGGAACAACTGGTGGGAAAAACAGATATCCAGACGTTTTTATGGACGTCGGAGAAATTCTGAAGCATTTCAGCTGCAGCAAAAACACTTTATTTTGTGTAATGACTCTGCCAACGTTCAGAGCGAAGTTCAGGAATGCGGTGCACCAACTGGTCATGTAAATTCTTCAATTAATGACTCAGCAAAACAACTGAGAAAGTTCCTGAGGCAGCCGCATTTTTCCCAGTGAAGGAATTGTGTATGTACGGCCAAGAATCCAGCTGCACCATTACGTGGATCTGAATGTAACACACAGTGGTGGATGAGATGGGGTGAAACATGATTGGTCACCATTCACCATACTCAGGAACACGCTGCTATCCATGATTGACTGACGGATTGACACACATGGGGTTGCACAGATACAAACAACAGGAGGCCTTTCCGCCCTTCAAGTCTGGTCCTCCTCCCAGCCCAGAAGATCACGGCTGCTGTTTTTTTTTAACCACGCGTACCTGAGGACAATGCACGTGCACTCCAGACTCCCACCATGTAAAACCGGAAAAGGAGTCTATCCACCTCCGCCAACAACAGTCTTGAAGTATGTGACAAAGGGGCTACAGGTAAGGGAGCAAGAGCGACTGTCAGGGGCAGGGTGGGATGGAAAGAGACTGCAAGAGTGATTCGAAATGGCGGACTAGTTATGAGTGATGGGTTCAGCTGGAACATTGCTTCTTCATGGACCACCCCGTGTTAAAGATCAAAGGGGGGTCTCTGCATTTCCCCTGCAGGAGAGGGAGGGGACGGGCAGACACAGTACCTCCTGTGCCATGATGATTGTCAGACTCTTTCTGTTCAGCTCACAATAAACACCTGATTAAAACAAGATGAAGGCTCCATTTCCTGGTGATCCCCTCATCTTGATTTGGTTATTGTTCCATGCAGGTTAATTTTTGAAAGGGTTTAATGCATCCACCTCCTACCCACTCCCATCACAAGGAAATTGCTTTCTGTTTCTCTGTTCTTTTCTGTCTTTGTCTGTGTTCCTCTTTTCCTCTCTCACGCCTATCCTCCATCCCTCAACTTTTGATCAATCTCTCTTTGCCCCGCTCTGTGTCCCTCCCTGTCTGTATTGTCCTCTCTCTCTCTGAACCTGCTTATCTGTCTGTCAGTCTACCTCTGTGTCTCCCTCTGTGTCCAAGCTTCTTTGTCTCTTTGCTTGGCACAAACTCTGTCTCTCCCTCGCTCTCTGTGACTTTTTTTCTCACATTGACCATGTCAGACACTTGTTGTCTCAGTTTCGGACACGCTCACTTGCATTGACTCAAATCTCTTCCTGATCCTTTCATTCACTGATCTTTCCCAAGGCAGTGAATTTGCAAAATATAATTTGCACAGACACAGCCAGCAATACTTGGACACATTAGTGTCAGTAAGTCTGCTGAACTTCGCTCATCTCCCTTTCCTCTTCCAGTGACCAGGCGGGAGGTGTTTTCATACGTTTCGCTTTCGGTTTGTGAGGGACTCTATGTGGGGAGATGGGGCTTCATTGCCTTCGTGGAGATGTCAGTCTATGTGTGCGTCCCTCGGGTTTTTGTCGGTGGATATGTCACAGATCGTGTGTGTGGGCTTCCCTTTGTGTGTATTGGCAAGTATTTTGTTGACATCAGATTCAAGTGCTAATGTACCATGGAATGTTATTTATTCCGTATGAGTGTGCTTCTGTGTAGGTGAATGCTTGTATGTGGGTCGATGTTATCGTGTCTGTGTGATTTTGTATCTGTATGTGTTCTGCACATGTGCATCTGTTGTGTTTGTGCCTGAGTGTGTGCTGTTGATGGTGTTACAGTCCTATGATTGTGTGTGTGTGTGTGTGTGTGTGTGTGTGTGTGTGTGTGTTCCGTCAGCACATCATGATGATTCGTGACTCTACATGTGTGTCTCTCTGAGTGTCAGTGCATTATTGTGTAGTGCGTGGTGTGTCTCTGCCTGGCTGTGCTCTTCTTTAAGCAGGTGAGTGTGTTGTTCAGCCTAAGTTTGGCTGTCCGTCGGTGTGTCAAGATCTTTCTGTGTCCCCAGCGGAATCTCTTTGTTCCTCTCTGTGGCTGTGTCTCTGTTTGTTTCTGAGTGTCATGTTCTGTCTATATTTCAATGTGGTTGTGGTTCCGTCACTGTGTTTGAATGTGCTTGTGTGTGTGCATAAGAAGATTCTGACAGTTCTTGCAGGTTGGAGTGTAATGCTTCTTAATCTGAGTTTGTTTATATATGTGTGCCATGTTGTGTGTGTGATTCTGTGTCGGTTGTGAGATCTCAGTATAACTGCATTTCTGTGTATGGATATGTATGCATTCGGTATGTGCATGTATGTGATCGTTTCTTTGTCAGTATATCTGTGTTTCCGTGGGTGCGAGTGTGTGTGTGTGTAGATTTGTTCCAATATCTCAGTGTTACTGTATTTCTTTATGTGTAGGTGTGTCTGCATTTTATCAGTACAAAGATATGCTCCTATATTCTCAGTATGTCTGTTTTCATGTCTGTCTGTGTGTGTACATGCATGTGTGAGTAGGTGTGCTCCCTTCTGCAGTCTGATTGTATTCCTGTGCGTTCGTGAGTGTGTGGGAATGTTTCTGTAGTCTTTGTGTAGATGTATTCCCACATTTCAGTTTGACTGTGTTATTGTGAATGTGTGTATGTGTGCGAGTTGCATGCGTATGAGTTGCATGCGTATCCATGTACATGTGTTTTTGTTTGTCAGTATGTTCCTACATCTCACTTTGATTTCATGTCTGTGTGTGGGTGTGCTTCATCCTCACATCTGTGAGTACATTTCTGTGTCCCTGTCGCTGTCTAATCATGAGACTCCCTCTCCTGAATAAAGTGCAAGTGAACCCTTCAGCAGGTCACGCTGCACAGATTGCTCTGAATTGCATATTTCTGGCAATCTGGGAAATATCTAAATATAAGTATCTATACCTCGCCCACCCTGAGAGCAGAACTGTTTCTTCAATTTTATTTATCTGCCGTCTCCCCATAACTTTTGAATCCCTAACAACGCAGGAACTCATATATCTCTAGTTGTAATGCATTTGTTATGGACCAGGCCAGCCCCTCTGAAAACATTTCAAAATAGTAGTCCAGACAATAACATTTCGACTTGTTTTGAGCAGGTGTAAATGGATATTCCACGAGTGATGGATCTGGTCAACATTCCTCAATGTTATTGAAAGCAAGATTTATTCATAGATTACCAAATAAAACACAAACAAAAGAGAATATAATAGAGAAGAATTAACATATCTGAAAAGACAACAGACTATCCCAACTTAATGATATCTCTAAATTCCTGCAACAACCCCATAAACACCGCTTGCCATAAAAGGTAATATCAAATACAGGGTCTTACAGGAGAGATCTCAGAGAAAGATTCAGCGTGAAAGAACTTCTTCCATGCAGCTGTTACTTTGAACAACAGTCTAAAAAATCCTCACAACTTTCTAACACCAAACGAATCTAAATCTGACTGAGCTGTGAGAATTGCCCACTCTCCTGTCAATTGGAAACATTATTTTTACACTTGAAAGCCTTTTGTCTGCGGCAGTATCTGTTAGATAACATGACATTGGCCCTCCAACCCATCCAAACTAGACATCCCGGAAGCAAAGCATTTACAAACATTCTAAGAAAAAAACTCCATGGACATCAAAACCTGAGTAAAAGAGCAGCAGTATCACGCGCTCAACGTCCTGGCTTCTCCAGCCCTCTACAGCAATGATGACTTTAGATTAGCCATCCTTTGATTGAAGAAATTAATCCTCATCTCAATTCCAAAGCTGGTCCTTCGCTCTGAGGCTGTGCCCTCAGGTTGTAGTCTCTCCTACGTGTGCAAAAGTTGCTAGCAGAAGCTGAAATGGGAGGATGCTTCACAAAAGGAAGTACAATGCCGATCTGGGGCTGTAAATGACACTCTCCAGGACTGCTTAGAATTGGTGGAATGAACCGTTTTCAACTATTAAGAATAAAACCTGGATGTCTAACCACCTTCACGGGCATTTTTCGCAAAACATGTTGCATAAGTGGATCTCAGTGTTCCCCAAGTGAAACCTTGTATGAACCAGGAAATCCATTCCCGACTGAAGACCAGACAGGCAAGATTCATATGGGAAGATCCAGACTTAAATAGGGAATCCAAATCTGATCTTCACAGGGCCATCAGGGATGCTAAGAGGGAGTACCAGACGTGAGAAGCCCATACCTACTAAACAGATCCTGCCGACATTACTGGATGCAAAATACAACAGTGAAAGATAGCAGACAAAGACACATCCCTCCCTGAGGCGCTCAATCCTTTCTCTGCTCAGTTTGAGCAGAATGCCAGTGGCGCAGTCACGCCTGCCCCAAAAGCCCCAGACACACCTGTTCCTTCAGTTACCGCTGCACATGTCAAAACATTTTTACTGAGAGGCACCACAAGGAACGCGACGGGCCTGGATGGAGTCCTGGTCATGTGCCTAGATCCTCTACAACTGTTGGAGAAATTCACTGCCATCTTCTAACTCTCCCTCCAACAAGCTGAAGACTGCATCTCCTTCAAGAATGCCACCACCATCCCTGTACCTTAGAAAGCACATATAATGTCACAACTTGACGTCCCACCGATTTTTTTTGTCATCTGCAAATTTAGCAACAGTACATTCACGTAATTCCTGCACGTCATTCATATGCACATTATTACATGTGATATGTTAAAGCGTTTTGTGTCTGGACAAATATTGTTGTGTACTGGAGCTGATTGTGTTTACATGGAATATTATTGTGCATTGGATCTCAAGTTTGTTTGTGTTTGAGATTTTTGAGTTTGTATCGAAATATTGTTGCACATTACAACTGTTCCTGTTTTTGATGCAAATCCCGTTGTGTATTGTAGCTGTTCCTATTTATACATCATTACTGTATTAGTTCATGTTAAAGTTGTGACTTTCGACTTCCCATCAGTAATACTGTAACTGATGGTTGGGGCTGCTGCTGCGCTCCTGCAGCACTTTGGGATGGATCTGCAGTCCCAGCATTGGGCAGAGGGGCGGCAGCACAGAGCAGTGTCGGTCGCATTGTATCGGATGTCCAAATGATCATGGAGTGAAAACCGTCTCTGGTAATCAGAGAGATTAAACACATATTGTGGAATGGAGGTGATGGTGGAGGGCAATAATTAAAGAGCAATTGGAAAAGAGGGATGGACAAATACAGAGAGAGAGAGATGTTTAAATATTGCAATAATGAGAGAATAATGGGGAGAGAATTACTAGACTACAGAAGGGGGTTAAGTGGAGAATAATAGGTTTAATAAGAGAGTTAAATGCAGGAAAAAAGCGGAAGGCCAAAGACAGAAAAAGGAGAGCATTTAAAATAAATTAATAGGGATAGAAGTATACATGATATAAGTGGAAGATTCCAGATTACAGGGACACAGGAAGAGGGTTAATTCAGGGCATGTACTGAAGTCAGCCAGATGGATCTTATTGAATATGAGTCCCCTGTTTGGGGCTGTTACCATGTTAGCATCAGGGAGTACTGGCTGACAGATGTCAACATGACTATCAGGGGTTATGCTCGATCAATGAGCCAGCTTTGTATTGGCTGGGTCAGCCGCATGTACTATGCAAGTGCAAATGCAGAGTGACTTGATGATACATTACCACTTTTGCGGAACTTGAGAGGATATAATACAGAATAGGAGGGAGAGAGTTGAACACAGGGGAGTTACGTAAGGAGAAAAGGAAGGGGCGTTAACACTGAGTGGCCGAAAAAGAAATAAATAGAGACTCATGAGGAGACTGTTGTATACAGCATAGCAGGGACAGGATTAAATGCAGAAGAACAAAAATGGTTAAGTCCAGAGTGGGGAAGATTAAACAAAGAACAATAGTGAAAGGGCGAATTAGAGAGTAATAGGGAGAAAGTTGAATACAGAGCTAAAATTAATGGTTGGCATGTGTGCAGTTTAAATGGACCGGTTGCTAGAGAGAGTAAGTGAGAGAATATAAAATTCGCAACAGCATTCAAAACACAGTAACAGGGAGATGGTTGAATACAAAGAAACGGAGTCGGTTAACAACAAGGAAATGGAGAAGATCGAAAACAGATAACGATTGGGTTGAGAAAAGAACAACAGTGGAGGCTAAATTAAGACTGACAGAGAGTGGAGTAATTACAAGGGAGTGAAGAGTGGGGATGGAACACAGATGAAGGCTTAAATACAGAGAGAGAGAGAGAAGGGAAAGACAGGGTTATCGGGAGAGAATTGAACACTGGTGAAGTGAGTGAATTACATGCAGGGTTATAGAGATTATTAAATAATGGGAAATATAAAAAAATGATGAAATACAGAGTAATAGAGTGCAATAAGGTTTAGATGGAGAGGAATTTGTTAAGTGGGTACAAGAATTTTTTTAATATTCAGTATGTGCAGGTCCCGACGAGAGAAGGTACAAATCTTGAGCTACTCTTGGGAAATAAGGGAGGGCAGGTCACTGAGGAGGAGCACTTTGGCGCCAGCGACCATAATTGTATTAGTTTTAAGTACTGAGACCGCTCTAAAAGTTGTAATTCTAATTTGGAGGAAGGCTAATTTTGATGGTATTAGGCAGGAACTTTAAAAAGCTGTTTGGGAGTAGATGTTTGGCGGTGAACGAAAGCATGGAAAATGGGAAGCCTTCAGAAATAAGATAGCGAGAGGTTCAGAGAAAGTATATACCTGTTAGGGTGAAAGGAAAGATTGGTAGGTGGAGGGAATGCTGAATGACTAAAGAAATTGAGGGTTTGGTTAAGAAGAAGAAGGAAGCATATGCCACGTATAGACAAGATAGATCGAATGAATCCTTAGAAGAGTATAAAGGAAGTAGGAGTATATTTGAGAGGGAAATCAGGAAGGCAAAAAGGGTACATGAGATAGCTTTGGCAAACAGAATTAAGGAGAATCCCAAGGGCTTTTACAAATACATTAAGGACAAAAGGGTAACGAGGGAGAGAATAAGGACCTCAAAGATGAGCAAGGTGAGCTAAGTGGTGAGCTGCAGGAAATGGGGGAGAAACTAAACGAGTATTTTGCAACAGTGTTCACTGTGGAAAAGGACATGGAACATATAAAATGAGGAAAATAGATGGCGACACCTTGAAAATGTCCACATTATAGTGGAGGAAGTACTGGATGTCTTGAAATGCATAAAAGTGGATAACTCCTTAGGACTTGAAACGGTGTACCCTAGACCTCTCTGAAAAGCTAGGGAAGTGATTGCAGATCCCCTTGCTGAGAAATCTGTGTCATCGATGTACTGGAACACTGGAAGTTGGCTGACGTGGTGCCACTGTTTCAGAAGCGTAGTAAGGACAAGGCAGTGTATTATAGAATGGTGAGCCTGACGTCGATGGTCACCAAATTGTTGAATGGAATCCTGAGGGACACGATATACATGTATTTGGAAAAAGATAAAAACAGAGTCTAGATTAGCGTAGTGCTGCAAAAGCACAGCAGTTTGGGCAGCATCCGAGGAGCAGGAAAATCGACGTTTCGGGCAAAAACTCATCATCGGAATAGAGGCAGAGTGCCTGCAGTGTGAAGAGATAAATAAGAGGGGTAGGGGTGGGGAGAATTTAGTATAGAGTACAATAGATGAATAGAGGTGGGAATGGAGGTGATAGGTCAGAGAGGAGGCGGTGTGGATAGGTGGGAAGGCAGATAGACAGGTAGGACAGTTCAGGGGACTGGTGCTGAGCTGGAAGGTTGGAGCTGGGGTGACGTGGGGGAAGGGAAAATGAAGAAACTGGTGTAATCCACATAGATGTCAACCTTCCAGCTCATCACCGTCCCGATGACCAGTCCTATGGGCTTAGCTTCCTTTCCACCTATCCTCTCCACCCTCTCCCTGGCCTATCATCTCCATCCCCACCCACATTCACCCGTTGTACTCTTTGCTACCTTCCCTCCCCTCTTCTCTGACCTATCACGTCCATCCCCACCCCCATTCACCTATTATACTGTTTGCGACTTTCCCCCATCCCACACCTTTATCTCTCCACTCTGCAGGCACCCTGCCTTTATTGCTGATGAAGGGCTTTTGTCCAAAATGGCGATTTTCCTGCCCCTCGGATGCTGCCTGAACTGCTGTGCTTTTCCAGCACCACTCTAATCTAGACCCATGTATTTGGAAAGGCAAGGACTGATTGTCGACATGACTTTTTGTGTGTAAAATCATACCTCACAGATTTGATTGAGTTTTTTGAAGAAGTGAAAAGGATGATTCATGAGGGCAGAATGGTGGACATGATCTATATGAACTTCAGTAAGGCATCCGACAAGGTAACCCATGGGAAACTGGTTCGATAAGTTCGATCTCATGGAAGACAGGCAAAAAAAGCCGTTTCGATTAAGAACTGGCTCAAAGGTAGAAGACAGAGGGTGATGTTGGAGACTCGAGGCCTGTGACCAGTGGATTGCTACAAGGATTGGTGCTGGGTCAACTCGTTTTCGTCATTTATATAAATGATTTGGATTTGGGCAGAAGAGGTATCGTTAATAAGTTTACAAGTGACACCAAAAGTGGAGATGTGGTGGACAGCGAAGACGGTTGCCTCAGAATACAGAGGGATCTTGTCAGATTCGCCAATGGGCTGAGAAGTGGAAGATGGTGTTTAATTTAGATAAATGCGAGGCACTGCATTTTGGGAAATCTTAGCAGGACTTATGCAATTATTTGTAAGTTCCTAGGGAGTGTTGCAGAACAAAGATAACTTGAAGTGCAGGTTCATAACTCCTTGAAAGTGGAGTCACATTTGGAAAAGATAGTGAAGAAGGCTATTAGTATGCATCCTTTATTGGTCACAGTATTGATTTGGGATGACGTTGCGGCCGTAAAGGACAATTTTGTTTGGCCACTTTAAGAGTATTGCACGCATTTCTGGTCTCATTCCTATCAGAAGGATGTTGCAAAACTTGGAAGTGTTCAGAAACGATTTACAAGAATATTGTCAGGGCTGGATGATTTGAGCTATAGGGAAAGGTTGAATAGGCTCGGACTGTTTTCCCTGCAGTCCAAGAAGTGGCCTTATCGAGGTTTATAAAATCATGAAGGGCATGGATAGGATAAAAAGACGAAGTCGCTTCCCTGGGCTGGGGGAGTCCAAAACTAGAGGGCAAATGTTTAGGGAAAGATATAAATGAGACCAAAGGGGCAACGTTTTCACGCAGAGTGTGGTATGTGTACAGCATTATTTGACACAGGAAGTGGTGGAGGCTAGTACAATTGCAACATTTCAAAGGCATTTGGATGGGTGTATGAATAGGAAGTGTTTGGAAGGATATGGGCCGGATGCTGACAGGTGGAACTGGATTCAGTTGGGATATCTTACCACTCTCTTATCCCCCATCCAATTGCCATTGCACCTAATATAACCCCCCCACCCCCCACTCCTCACACTTGCCTTTTCTCTCCTGCCTTAGTATTTTTCATGTGGAGCAGTGTGGACTGATGTAATGCCCTTCTACTCGTCTTGTACTCGCATGAGCGGGGACAAATGGCTTTCTAATGCTCCTCTTTACTTTCTGAAAATAAACGTAATTGCCTCCTCTCTTTATTCTGTATTTGGACGTTAAAACGGGCGTTTATATTCATTGATGGGATGACAGAGTGACTGGCTTTTGCCAGCATTTATTGTCCATCACTAATTATCTTGAGGGTAGTTAAGTTTCAACCACATTGTTGTCGGTATGGAGTCACATGTCATCCTGACAATGTATGGACAGCAGATACCCTCTCTAAAGGCTATGACCGCAAATGAACCGACACTCAGCAGATTTGTGATCATCCTTGAACTTTTTACTTCTAGAATTGTATTGCATTCAATATCCCCAGAACATGACCTGGACGCCTTCATGAACAGTCCAGCGATGATTCCACTAGGCCATTGCCTCCTCCTGTTGAGTGACCTCTTCCTGTGTAACACGCTGGAGAAGGGACTGAATGAAAACCAGAAGAGCTGCTGATGCTGTAAATCAGAAACAAAAACAGAAAATGCTGGGAAAACCCAGCAAATCTTCAGCAACCGTGGAGCGAAATCGCAGAGTATTGGCTGCCTGTTCCACTGAAATGCCAAAGAAGGGTCTGAATGACCTCGTCCTATTCCAATGTTGTTGGTTATGCAATGTCAACAGCACACTCGTTCAATCATCGAAAATTAAACAATGTTTTGTCAATTGAATTAAAAACAAAATCTGGAGTGAAACTTTCAAGTCTCTGGCTATCTGATCTCCTGTTGAACAGTATTTTAGAAAAGGGTTGCTTGCAGTATTCTAAATATTGCAGCTATTCACTATCAGTTAGTGAGATATTTATTAGTGAATTTTATACTGCTAACCAGTGAAAGGGGCAAGCAAATGGGAGATCATTTAGAAATTGAGAAAGCTTTAATCTGGTTGGTAAGGAGCGATAGTATCAATAAAGTGGCCCTATTCTGGAGATGATCAAGAATTGGTGATGTACTTTATTTTTGGGCAGTTGGGTATGCTTGTAAAAAACAACATACAAATTTCAGTTATGATATGATGGTCAGGGAAATGTTGCTAAAACTTTATAATTCACTGTTTCAGCCACAGTTGTAGGAAGGAGGCCTGATTTGAACTCTTGAAAGGCAAAGGGCTTGTGAAAGGTTAAAACTGAGCTCTGCCCACTTCTGAGCACTACACTTTAGGAAGGATGTTGATGCCTTGCAGGAGATTAATCGTCAAGGCAATATAACAATGAGCCTGTTCCAGCAGTCAATGTCTGATCTGCAAGCTAACTGCATACACCTGTACTTGTGCCTTATCCCTTATTATCTACGTTTAACCAAAAAAAAACTATCTCAGATTTTAAATTAACAACAGATCCAGAATCCATGCCGTTTGTGCAAGTTACAAACTCCACCAGCTTTTCTGTGTGAGAGTGCTTCTGAACATCTCTCCTGATCGCACTTGCTAAAATTCACAGACTAAGTCACTTAGTTTTAGAATCCACAAACAGTGGGAATAGTTGATCTTTGCCAACTCTGTCTCTCAATCTCTCGAGAAACAAGGCCTAATTTGTACAGTACCGCCTCATAACTAAGTCCCTAAAGTCCAGGTATCATTTTTGCAAATCTTCACTGCACTCCCTCCAAGCCCAAAATATCCTTCCCTAAGTGAGGCGCCTGGCTCCACTCACAGTACTTCAAGTGAGACATAACAAGGGGTTTCTGTAGCTGCAGCAAGACGTCTGTGCCCTTATCTGGGATGAGAGTTTCACTATCAGCACAGCATTTAATGCCCACTCCAGAGGGCAGTTAAGATTCAAACATATTTTTACCAGTATGCAGTCACATGTCATCCAGACCGGGTAAGGATAGTAGTAGCCCTCTCTAAAGGATGCAAATGAACGGACAATCAGCATTGAATTTATCGTCATCCTTGCACTCTTTATTTCCAGGCTTGTATTGAATTCAAATTCTCCATTACCTGGACGCTTTCATGAAAGGTCCAGTGATAATTCCACTAGGCCATTGCTCCCCCCTGCTGAATGACCTCTTCCTGTGTGACAGGCTGGAGAAGGGACTGAATAAAAACCAGTAGAACTGCAGACGTTGTAAATCAGAAACAAAAACAAAAATTGATGGGAAAGCTCAGAAAGTCTGGATGAAATTGTGGAGAAAAACCACAGCTAAATGGCTGCCTGTTCCTATGGGACAGGACAGAGAAGGTGCCGAATGGTCCCTATTATTCCAGTGCTGTTGCTTTTGTCTGTGCTGACAGTACACTCATTCAATCATTGAAAACTAAGCAATGGCTTATCCATTGAATAAAAAACAAGATTTAGAGTGAAATTTTCAAGTCTCTGGCTATCTGTTCTGTGGAACAGCACTTTAAATAAGGATTGTATGCATTTTTTGAAATATTGCAGCTATTACGCTTCGTGGGATATTTATGGATGCATGTTACACTGTTAACCAGTGAAAGGGACAGGCAAACAGCAGATCATGTAGGAAGTTAGAAAGCTTTGATCAGGTTGGTAAGGAGTGATAATACAAATAAAGTGGCCCTATTCTGGTCAGGATATATTAACATCAAGAATTGGAGATGCACTTTTATTTTTGGGAAGTGGGAAATTGGGTAAGCATGTAAAAAGCCATACAAAGTCCAGTTAGAACACAAAGGTCAGGGAAATGCGAAACCTTTATAATTCACTGTTTCAGCCACAGTTGAGGGAAGGAGACCTGTTTTGAACTCTTAGGAAGCGAAATGCTCGGAATGGGTTAAAACTGAGCTCTGCCCACTTATGAGCATTACACTTTTGGAAGGATGTTAATGCCCTGGCAGGAGATTGATCGTCATTGGGAGATAACAACAGGCCATTCAGCCCCACGAGCCTGTTCTGGCAATCAGTGGCTGATCTGTGAGTTAACATCATACACCTGTACTTGTGCCTTATCCCTTAATATTACATTTCACGAAAAAACTATATCAGATTTAAAATTAACAACTGATCCAGAGTCTATGCTGTTTGTGCAAGGGAGTTACAAACTCCACCAGCTTGTTAGTGTAGGAGTGCTTCCCAACATCGCTCCTGATCGCACAGGCTCAAATTCACAGACTGTGTCCATTTGTTTGGGAACCCCAAACAATGGAAATAGTTTAACTTTATCTACTCTGTCTCCTAGTCTCTGGAGAATCAAGGACTGATTTGTACGGTTCCACTTCATAACTAAATTCTTAAGGCCACATATCACTCTTGCAAATCTCTGCTGTCCACCCTCGAAGGCCAATATATCCTTCCGAATGGGTAGTGCCTGTCTCTTTCCGCTCACAGTACTTCAAGTGAGATTTAAAACAGTTTTTCTGTAACTGCAGCAAAACGTCTGTGGCCTTATAGAGGAGAAGAATTTCACTGTCAGAACAGCATTTAATGCCCATTCCAGAGGGCAGTTAAGAGTCAACCACATTTCTGGAGTCACATACAGCTCAGAACAGGTAAAGGTGGCAGTTTCCTTCCCCAATGGACATTAGAGAAACTTTACTTGTTGATCTTTCCAACTGGAAAATATTGAATTAAAATGATTCATCAACGTGTTAGCCATTTCCCTGTCGACATTGACAATATCCCTGAAAGCTTCATTTCCGAATGGTCTAATCGACTTGTTTACTTATTGGGCCTCGTTTTACACTAATAGTGAAACGTGGTTTATTATCTTTGAAATACAAGACAGATAAATATCCAACTTTACAAAACCAGTCTTTCCCTGGAATATTTGCCACCCAGGTAAATAGTGCTGTGAGGAAGGCATATGGGGTACTGGGCTTTATTGGCAGAGGAATTGAGTTCCGGAGTCCTGAGGTCATGTTG
Organism: Hemiscyllium ocellatum; assembly: GCF_020745735.1. Classification (NCBI taxonomy): domain Eukaryota; kingdom Metazoa; phylum Chordata; class Chondrichthyes; order Orectolobiformes; family Hemiscylliidae; genus Hemiscyllium; species Hemiscyllium ocellatum. Next base: position 16,561,471 of record NC_083440.1, on the reverse strand, counting down.
CAGTTGTATAAGACTCTGGTGAGGCCTCATCTGGAGTATTGTGTGCAGTTTTGGTCGCCATACTATAGGAAGGATGTGGAAGCTTTAGAACGAGTGCAGAGGAGGTTTACCAGGATGTTGCCTGGAATGGTAGGAAAATCTTATGAGGAAAGGCTGAGGCACTTGGGGCTGTTCTCATTGGAGAAGAGAAGGTTTAGGGGAGATCTGATAGAAGTGTATAAGATGATTAGGGGTTTAGATAGGGTAGATACTAAGAACCTTTTACCGCTAATGGAGTCAGGTGTTACTAGGGGACATAGCTTTAAATTAAGGGGTGGTAGGTATAGGACAGATGTTAGGGGTAGATTCTTCACACAGCGGGTTGTGAGTTCATGGAATGCCCTGCCCGTATCAGTGGTGAACTCTCCTTCTTTATGTTCATTTAAGCGGGCATTGGATAGGCATTTGGAAGTTATTGGGCTAGTATAGGTTAGGTAGGACTCGGTCGGCGCAACATCGAGGGCCGAAGGGCCTGTACTGCGCTGTATCCTTCTATGTTCTATGTTCTATGTTCTATGTAACATTCCAGTTCTGAAATGTCTATGCCAACACATTAGTTTAAAATCCTGGATTACATGGGCGGCACGGTGGCACAGTGGTCAGCACTGCTGCCTCACAGCGCCTGAGACTTGGGTTCAATTCCCGACTCAGGCGTGTGGAGTTTGCACGTTCTCCCCATGTCTGCCCGGGTTTCCTCCGGGTGCTCCGGTTTCCTCCCACAGTCCAAAGATGTGCGGGTCAGGTGAATTGGCCATGGTAAATTGCCCGAAGTGTTAGGTAAGGGGTAAGTGTGGGTGGCGGGTCGGTGTGGACTTGTTGGGCTGAAGGGCCTGTTTCCACGCTGTAAGTAATCTAATCTTGTCGAACAGCAGTTGGGGCTGTTCTTCCTCCTTCTTTGTCCAGATATTCTCTGGAGTGTGTGGGGGATTTCTCTGATTGACTGGCTTCTTTTAGCGATGACGTGGAGCTGCTGGTTTGGACTTGGGTGGACAAGGTCAATAATCACACAACATCAGGTTATCGAACAATTTGTTTGATTTCGTGTGATTTCTGAACTTCTTTGAGCCAATTATTCAGGTCATTTGCAAATGCATTAGCTTAGCAATGTTAGAATATAACAATGTAATTAGCATAATTTAAATTCAGTTTCTATTTCAGGAAGGATGTTCCATAAGACAGTTTTTTGGTATTTAAAGTTGCACTTTTTAATTGCCATCTCAAAAACAGTTCAACTGAAAATCAGTTGGTCCACCCCAAATACTGTGACCATGTCTCATCAACAAGCCATTCAATGGGCAATCAAGGTGAACGCTTGTGTATTAGTCTGGTTTGATTGAATTTGACAATGAATGCTGCGAGCTTCCTGGTTTAATGCCTCAGTTCCACTGTCTTATTAACACTGGTTCAATGTAGCTGAAAAATGTTTTGCTGGAAAAGCGCAGCAGATCAGGCAGCAACCAAACAGCAGGAGAATCGAAGTTTCGGGCAAAAGCCCTTCTTCAGGAAAGGGCTCATGCCCTGGTTCAATGTAATCAATCAAGATTATGGGATTGCGTATCTGAGCCTACCACACCGACTTCACTACCAACACCAGGATTCCTGTTCCAGGTTCACAACGCTGCTGTGATAGACACCACTGATGGCGTCTTCCTCCACAGTCACCGCCACAAGGAGCAGAAGACCAAGCTGAAGACGAGAGACAAAAGAAGAAAGAAGTTGTGGCTGTCCTGATGATCAGAAGTGAATGGACTCAGGAGTCTAAACACTGTCTAAACTGCCACCGGAGCCAGCTGAAAAGGGAAATTCACATTGAAGAGGACAAGGGAGATTGCCAAGGACCTGAGTGTTTCACCTGTGGATTGACACTAGAGAGGCTGGATCTGGATAATCCACTGATGTCATGTTAGTGTTCTTCTTTGACCACTACCTCCTGCTGGACTGCAAGGGAATGTGGAATCTGAAAGTGAAACTGCTGATCCCAGAAAACATGGAGGAGATTAAAAGGGGTTCCACAAGTTGGAGAAACGTGAAGCCCCTCTTTGAGTCTTCAGACTTGTGGAAATCTGTCAAGGGGAACATCAGGAAGATATTTATTCTCATAGGTTGTGTAAAGAAGTGAGAGAATTGGAGATTACTTCAGAAAAGTGTGTAGAACCCATTACTGTTGCAGACGGTTGGAGTTGATGTCATGAATAACCTCCAGAAGGTGAAAAGTCAGTGAGCTTCATTCTTTACTTCAGAAGCCTCCAAGATAATCTCCCCATCCAGAGTACACATTATGGAGAAAGATGAGATGTGTTCATGTTTTTTCCTTCTCGGAGGTGCACTGGGAGAGCAATGTGTTCAGCAGCCTGAAGAGAGAAGATGGCTCAATGACATCTCCATAGTCTGAGATCCTCAGGATCAGCAAATCCTTTTCTGCCAGACTGTGGGTCATGAAGTTCACAGACAGTGTGGCCCCTCAGTCTTTCCTGCCCTCTCTCACAGAGGTCAAAGGCAACGGCACATGGGAGACGATGGACCAGCCATTATCGCTGAAAAAGATTACCAAAGACATCCAGTCCTCAGATAATACTACATTTTTCCGAAGTGATGCCTTACCAGCCGAATTGTGTTCGCCTCCAAAGCCTTGATTGGCCCAGGACCTGTTGGTGGTGCAGGAGAGTCTCCTTCGAACAGGCAGGTAGTGTGATTCCATAAGAAATTTGTTATCCTCCCCACCCCCTCTACAATCAGAAAGGGGAGAGCGACGACTGCTGACCAATTTCATTGATGAGTATGTATTTTAAAAATCCTGTCCATGTCATCGCCGATCAGAACACGTCACCTTTAAAATCAGTGATTTACCCTGAATAACCTTACCTGTACCGGTCAGAATAATCCTGAGTGCCTCACACTGTTTAGGGATACGATTTCCTATGTGAAGGACAGTTGGTGATGAAAGCCTGCCTCACCAGCCTGGACCAGAGGGAGGCCTTTGTCAGGATATCACTTACCTACAAGCGTAATGCGCTCTCTGAAATGGACTTTGGAGAGGGAATTTGTGAACATACACAATTGCTCTACACTAACGTCATTAGTGCAGCCTCAATCAAAGGTTGGGAATCAGAAGCTTCCCAATCAATTCTGGAGTCAGGCAGGGCTGCCTACTCTCACCTTTCCTTTTTTATTGTTGACTTGGAGGCACCTAAATAATTGTTGTAATTCATTCAAACGTTTCTTCAGCGTTAGCCAAAGTCTATTCACTGAGAACCTCTTTAACTAAGGTCCCTCAATCCATCTTTGCAGTTAGATTCAGGATCCGAGTATACGACTCATTTTCTTCATTCTCTATCTTGATAAACAATTTATGATCACTCTTCCCCAATGCAAATATATTGTTAGATACATAATCGAACGCCAAATAACATAGTTGAACCAGGCAACGGGACCTTACGATCTTGCCAGAAATCCAAAATTCGGATAATTGAATGCCAGATAATCCTCTGCATATTGCTGGAATTATGCTATCCATTGCGTCTGTAGTTTATGCAGAAAGTATATTCAATCGGCACGTGCTTACATCTGTGCTCTTGTGTCAACTCAATGCTGTGCGATAAAATAAGTTAATCCATTCAATATGGTATTTCTGTCGAAATACCTCACACAGCATCACAAAACATAAATCGTGAAGGTGAGTTTTCGATGGTAACTGTGTCACTGAACACATCCATTACTGAGTATCTCCTCAAATTCAAAGTGTAGAGCTCCCGAAAGAACTCTGCCCCTAAATCTGTGGGGTATGTAAGGGAAGTGCTTGATCCTTAAGACTAGGATTCTGAAGCACTACATTTTCATGCAGACAATAATGGTTTCTCGTTGCTTTTCTCTTTCACTCACAGATATTCTATTTCCAGTGGGAGCTTCATTTTCGTCTTCAATGAGTTTGATCCTCAACGGTTACATGAGCTCCAATCAATATGCATCCATATGAGAGAGTCCTGGAGATATTTCACAGTTGACTCCAAGGGACACAGGAGCTATACAGCAGCAGACACGGGTGAGTCATTCTCTGTTCCCTGCAGTGTCTTGCACATGTGCAGCGAATGAACTTAAGATCGCTGACCAATCAAGTGATAGTGTAGTTTGAAGGGATATGTAAAGATGAGGCCAAGGAGGGATAAAGGTGCAAATTTGTTAACTTTCTGGAACGTTTGAGCCGGAGCCAATATTGGTACTAAGTCCTGTAGTCATGGAGAAAGTTCTCTTCGTGTGAGGACTGCTAAAGGAGAGGAAACAGGGACAGGAACAACTTTTCATTTTCACGTTCGCAGGCTGGTATTTGTGAAACATTGCTTGAAACATAGTGTTTGCAATCTCTCTCAATGACTGACATGATGAGATCGCGTGTTACGTTTGCTGATAACGCAATGTTAGTTGCATCAGTAAAATACAAGGAAGACATGGGAATGCTGAGAAGAGAAAGGGAAGTTTCAGTGTGAGTGAGCAAGTCATAGCCTGACCAACATATTGTTGAGAAATATGTCCATTGTCCCTTCATTTCAGCCTCGGAAAGGTTTCAGGCATCAATAAATTTCTCGATGCTTTTCCATGTCTTAAATAAAGAAACCACAAGCGGTTTTGCTGTTCATTCAATGCCAGCGCTTTCCATAATTTTGCTTAAAACATTTACTCCCATTAGATCCTTCTGAATTGAAGGAATACAAACCAGTATTCGTGTCAGCTCAGTCCCTCATCAATGAACGCTGGCTTGCCAGCTGTCATTCTGGTCAATCAATGCTGCACTCAAATGGACATGGACTCCCCACTCCCCACTCTGTTGTTGTTTCCTTTCTGCAAATTCAAGCGACTGTTTTGTTAACATCAAGTGACAGCAAAGGATAACATTGCTGATTGACCCTTTTAGAAACACCTGTCCTGACATGACAGCATCCAGAATGAAAAATAGCCTCTACATTATCAAGGCTTAAGGATGTTTCAGAACAACTTCAGCAAATTTCAGGGAAGGGGTGGACTGTGTGTGGGACAGGGGTGGTAAGGACGAAATGTGTAAAGTGAAAAAAAGGCCGAGGTCCTGGTCCACATTGGCACAAACTATATTTGGTGTTGAAATAACCCTTCAGTGTCTTGCATCCTGTATTAATCACCATTTATTTACAAATGCATAGCAGTGGCCTCTCACTGAGTCAGGTATTCAGCATCTCAATATCGCTGTCATTCACCCTTTACAATCAGCCAGGTCTCCCTGATTGGCACAGATTAACAGCCGCAATCAGGGATTTCATATCAAAAAGGTCAAGCTGGCTGACCTCATGACAATCATTACCAGGAGAAAAGCAATGAGTTTCTGAAGGTAGAAATCAGTAAATCGGGCAAGAAATTGAACAGTTGATCCATGGATAACGCTGAGTGCTCATTAGTCAGAAGAAAGTGTGGCTAGGAAACATTGGTTACAGGGGAAGGACTTTGGACATTTAAATTATTGGAAATGTTTCTGAGGCTATGGTGAGCTGAATATATTGCGTTCGTTTTGTTTTAATTATATGAGGATTGCCACCCAGCTGGGGCGACATCCTATTGTTTTAGTGAAACCCCTTCTTGAAACGTTAACAGAGGAATTGGAGGAGGCAATTTAACTCATTTTGAGATTGTAAAGGGGAACAGCAGAACTCCATTCATCCCCTCTCATGAGAGGACAAGAACAACAGATGGACATTATGTCAGTCCACACTGTTCTCCATGAAAAAGCCAAGACACGCGTGAAAGGGAAGGGGTGAGGAGTGGGAATTTGTGTGAGATTCAATGACAATTGGATTGGAAATGAGGAATAGTCGGTGAGTTGGAGAGAAGTGATCCTGGAAGGCAGTACAACAGGGAGGCAAGTAATTTTGTCAATGGGCAGGGTGAGAGCAAGGCTCAATGTTGACTGTTGAGAATTTGAAGGGATCAGAACACTTGTTAGTAGCTCATCAGAAGGCAGTGCTCCTCCCGCCAAAACTGACAAATGCTGGAAATCATTTCTATTACTGTGCATTTCATCCTTTCCCTATTATCCTTTATGCAATTCATTCATTTCCCAGTGTTTAATTCTCTCCAGATTACTCTGTGTTTCACGTTCGCTGTCTCTTTCTGTCTCTGTCTCTGTCTCTCTCTCTCTCTCTCTCTCTCCCTCTGTGTGTGTTTAACCCTTCTCTGTTTTCAATTCCCTCTATTCACTTCCTTTATTTACAACGCTTACTTTCAGTCTATATTTAGCCCCCACCTGTATTATTTATTTAACCAGATCGTTATCTATCTATGATCTTCGCTATTTCCCTCTACTTAACCATCTCTCTTCATTTGTAATCAACCGTCTCCGTTACTCTCTGTGTAATCATGTACCTAATATTTTCCATTTTATCTTCTCACAATTATTCTCCATTGCACCCGCTCTATTTGACCATCACATACGGCAATCATTAACCTTCGCTTTGTATTTAACTTTCTCCCTATTATTCACCCAGCACAAAGTTGGTTCCTGAAGTGAGCAGGACCCCTGACACACCTGTTTATATCTGACAGCTAGGTCTCCCTCATTGTACCAGGTTAACATCTGCAAGCAGGGAACTTATACTCAATGAGATCCATCTGGCTACCCTCATTACAATCCTGACACACCCCCACCCCACTTCCAGAGTATATGTTTACGCTCTACAATAACCAGAGACTGGCTGTCCTTGCCTCATCGATCCCCACAAACGATGCTGCTCCGTGCTGCCGCCCCCGGCCGGCGCTGGTACTGCACATTCATCCCAAAGTGCTGGAGGAGCTCAGCAGCACCCCCACACGGTCATAAACTGATTTACTGATGGGAAGACGAAAGGTCGAATTTTAACATGAACTGATACAGTATTGATGTAAAAATAATAACAGCTACAATATGCAACAGCATTTTCATACAGACATGAACAGCAATATTTAGATATAAACTCAAAAATCTCCAATGTAAACAAAATTTCAGTTCAAATGCACAATAATATTGCATGTAAACACAGTCACCTCTAATGCACAATATTTTTACAGGCCAAAATAGCTCCAACATTTAACAATACATGATGAATATTATACACATAAAATATGAAATAATGAGGATATAAAGGACTTGCAGGAAGGAAGTGAATGTACTGTTGCCAAATTTGCAGTTGACGCAAAAGTAGGTTGAAAGGCATGTTTGGAAATTGCATGTGATTTCTTAGGTACAGGGATTGTGGTGGTCTTCTCGAAGAAGATGAGGACTTCATCTTGTTGCAGGGAGAGGTGAACGTTATTGGTGAGTACATCCACCAGTTGGGCCGTGCAAGATCTCAGTGCACGGCTCTTGTCTCCATCCAGGCCCGTCGCTTTCCTTGGTTTGACATTCAGCAAGTCCGTGCTGACATGTGCATTGGCGCACAAGGCAACAGAAACGTCTGAAGTTGTTGGGGCATGTGTCACTGCGTCACTGGAATTCTGCTCAAACAAACCAGAGAAAGCATTGCACGCCCAGGGAGTAATGAGTCTTTGCTGTCTTCCTCTGCTTCATTTTGTCTACCATAATGTTGTTTCGCCCTTGCCATAGGCGGCGGGAGTCTGTTTGGTAGGTATGGGCCTCATCAGGTAGGTACTCCCTTTTGGCATCTCTGATAACCCGGTGGAGGTCAGATATGGATTCGCTGTATATAACTGGCTCTTCCAACTTGGATGTTGCCCGTCTGGTCTCCAGTAGGGAATGGATTTCCTGGTTTACTCAAGGTTTACGCTTGGGGAATAATCAGATTAAATTCTTCAATTCACAATCCTCCACGCATTTGCCCATGATATCCGTGATGATGGTGGTGTGCTCATTGAGGATTTCCACTCGATCCTTGATCACGGTACCGTCAACCAATCCCAAGCAGTCCCAGGGCCTGTCATTCACAGCCTCAGAGTAGCATTGTGCTTCCTTTTGTGAAGAGGCCTCCCATTTCAGCTTGTGCTTGTGTGCTGTTTCCAGAGAATAGGGCCTGAGGGCACAGCCTCAGAGTGAAGGGACCACCTTTGTAAATGAGATGGAAATGAATTTCTTCAACTAAAGTGTGGTGAAACTGTGGAAATCATTGTCACAGACGGCTGTGGAGGCCAGGTCATTAGGAGTGTGATTATGCTACTCCTTTACAAAGGTTGTGTTGTCCTTGGTGTATTTCATGAAGTGATTGTCATTCAGCGGTTCGGGCGTGTCTAGTTTGGATTGTTGTAGGCCTTATTTCATGATAGCTAACGGATAACTGCCTCAGGAAAAGGACTTTCAAATGTTAAAGAATGTGCAATTAAAGAGGAATGGGAATTCTTCTTGCTCAGCTTTTCTCTGGTCTGGTTTAGTTTGGTTTAGTGTTACCAATCAGTCAGTTTTTCAGACTGCTGGTGAAAGGAACAACGACATGGAAGAAGTTGTTCCATGTCGAATCTCTTGGACATCTCTCTTGAAATAGCGTGTTTTTGATTTTGCCTTGTGGTGTTTATGGGGATTGCTGCAGAAACTTGAAGCAATATTTAAGCTGGGATCGTCTGTTGGGTTTTAGGATACATTAAGTTATTCCATATTCTGTTCTCTTTTGTTTGTGTTTCATTTGGTACTCTGTTAATAAACTTTGTTTTATTTAAAACAGATGAATATTGACCTGCTCCATCACTGCGGGAATATCCATTTTACACCTGCTCAAAACCAGTCGAAAAATTAGTGTCTGGGCAACTATCTTGAAATATTTTGAGAGGGTCCGGCCTGGTCAATAATCAATGCTTTAAAAATAGAGAAATACGGGATCCTGATTGATGAGAGAATCAAATGTTGTGGGGAGAAGGAAGGAGAATAGAATTGAGAAATGGTTCCTTCACGAACAAATGGCAGAGATGACTCGATGGGCTGAATGGCTTAATTCAGCTCCTATATTGCATGACGTTATGATCCAATATATAACAGCATTTACATATGGACACAAACTGCTCCAACATGAAAAAATGTATATATTGCATTCTTTGTTGAAACATTGATTAAACAACTGGAATATTGCCATTCATTGAAAATTCCCCTGTCTTGCTTCATTCATTGAACCGTTCAGCTATCGATGTGAAGGAGGTACAGATTCTGATATTTAGATTTTTCCCAGGTTAGCGAAATATGCAATTGAGAGCAAACTGTGCACCGTGACATACTGAAGTGTTCACTTGTCCATTTTAGGAGGAGTTTCATGATCAAACAGACACATAACCACAACTAGAGGGAACAAGAAACAAACCCATGCCCTCACACACGCACTTACACGTAAAAGCAGAAGCACACCCACACACAGAAATGCAGTCGTATTAAGATATAGGAACACAATGACCAAAACAAAAACATGGACACACACACACACACACACACACACACAATCAACTCACACACACGCACACAATAATACCATCGAGCTGAAATGTGGGAACACAGCTACACAAAGACTACAGAAACATTCCTATACCCTCACACCACACACAGGGATACAATCAGAGTGCAGAAGGGGGCACATCTGCTCACACATGCGTGTACATACATACACACACACACACACACACACACACACAACATGAACATGGACGTACTATGGCATATGGGAACACACTCATGTATGGACAGAACGCACACATCGACACACGAAGAAATACAGTCCTACTGGGAGAGAGAAACCAAGTACACAAGAGTGCATGCACACACTCGCACACATACAAAAACACAGACATACTGACAGAGGTAGGAACACACCCATGTGCATACTGAATGCACACGTATCCACACACACAGAAATACACTCATACTGAGCTACAGAAACACATCTCCACACAGACACCGAATCACATCCACATCCTCACACACAAACATAAACGAACTTAGAGTTAGAGACATTACACATCAATCTGCAAGAATTGGCAGAAACATCTTATGCATATATACGAGCAAATTCAAATACAGTTCCTGAGCCAAGCCACAATAAAATATTGATAGAGAGCGACTCTCAAAACAAACAGAGACACACCCACAGAGAGGCACAGAATGATCCTGCTGGGAGCGCAGAAAGACCTTTTAACACGGGCAGATAGCCAAATACAATCTGAACAATACACTCACCTGCTTAAACAAGAGCGCAGCCAGACAGAGAGTCACCCTCGACTCCCACAAAAATACACTGGCACTTAGAGACACACAAACACATGGGTTCACAGAACCATCATGACATGCTGACACTACCTCTCTCTCTCTCACACACACACACACACACACACACACAAAACACACACACAAAACCACATCGGCACGCTAACATGCACCCACATAAAAAAAAACTCAACTTCACAGAAATCCCCTCATGCAGAGTGAATAACATTCCCAAACACATAAACACATGAATGTGAAATCACCAAAATACTTCCCGATACGCACAAACAGAAATCCACACAAAGATACATAAGCACATTCATAATGTGTCACACACAAACGGCAAACTGAGGGACACACACACAATGTTGACGGTAGTAGGCAAGAACTTTCAAAAACTGATTGGAGGCATATGTTCCCAGGTAAAGGGGCGGCTGGAAAATGGGAAGACTTTAGAAATGAAATGACAAGGATCCAGAGAAAGTATATTCATGTCAGGGTGAAAGGGAATGCTGGATGACTGAAGAAATCCAGAGTTTGGTTAAGAAAAAGAAGGAAGCATATGTCAGTTTTAAACAGATAGATCGAGCGAAACCAGAGAAGAGTATCAAGGAAGAAAGAGTATATTTAAGAGGGAAATCAGTCGGGCAAAAGGGGGCATACGATTGCGTTGATAAATCGATTTAAGGAGAATACAAAGGGTTTTTGCTAATATATTGAGGACAAAAGGGTAACTAGGGAAAAAATAGGGCTCTTCAAAATTCAGCAAGGAGGCCTTAGTGTGAGCAACAGAAAATGAGGGAGATACTATGTCGAAATATTGCATCAGTATTTACTGTGGAAAAGGATATGAAGATATAAACTGTATGGAAATAGATGGTAACATCTTGCAAAATGTCCAGATTACAGAGGAGGAAGTGCTAGTTGACACCAAACGGTTAAAGGTGGATAAATCCACAGGACCTGGTCAGGCATACCCGACATCTCTGTGGGAAGCTGGAGAAGTGATTGCTAGGCCTCTTGCTGAAACATTTGTATCATTGATAGTCACAGGTGAGGTGCCAGACGACTGGAGGTTGGCAAAAGTGGTGGTGGAGGGTTGCTTTTCAGACTGGAGGCCTGTGACCACTGGAGTGCCGCAAGGATTGGTACTGGGTCCTCTACGTTTTGTCATTTGCATAAATGGTTTGGATGGGAGCATCAGAGATACAGCTAGTAAGTTTGCAGATGACACCAAAATTGGAGGTGTCGTGGACAGCGAAGAGGGTTACCTCAGATTACAATAGGATTTGACGAGATGGGACAATGGGATGACAAGTGCCAGATGGAGTTTCATTCTGATAAATGTGAGGCACTGCATTTTGGGAAAGCAAATCTTAGCAGGACTTATACTCTTAATGGTAAGGTCCTTGAGAGTGTTGCTGAATAAAGAGACCTTGGAATGCAGATTCATATCCCCTTGAAAGTGGAGTCGCAGGTAGATAGGATAGTGAAGAAGGCGTATGGTATGCTTTCCTTTATTGGTTAGAGTATTGAGTACAGACGTTGGGAGGTCATGGTGCGGCTGTACAGGGCATTGGTTCGGCCACTGTTGTAATATTGCGTGCAATTCTGTCTCCTTCCCATCGGAAAGATGTTGTGAAGCTTGAAAGGGTTCAGAAAAAGATTTACAAGGATGTCGCCAGGGTTGGTAGAGTTCAGCTATAGAGAGAGGCTGAACAGGCTGGGACTGTTTTCCCTGGAGCGTCGGAGGCTGTGGGGTGATCTTACAGAGATTTACACAATTATGAGGGGCATGGATAGGATAAATGGGCAAAATCAATTCCCGGAGATCAGGGAGTCCAGAACTAAAGGGCACAGGTTGAGGATGAGAGGGGAAAGATATAAAAGAGACCTGAGGGGCAACTTTTTCACGCGGAGGGTGGTACTTGTTTGGAATAAGCTGCCAGAGGATGTGATGAAGGCTGGTACAATTGCAACATTTAAGAGGCATTTAGATGGGTATATGAATAGGAAGTGTTTGGAGGGATATGGACCGGGTGTTGGCAGGTGGGAATAGATTGGGTTGGGATATCTGTTCGGCACGGACAGGTTACACCAAAGATGCTGTCCATCTCTATGACTCTTTGACGCACAGTGTGACATCTCCACAAAGGGAAATCCCAACCCCCACAGAAAGACACACACAGTCCCTCAAACACTGAAAGGGAAACACATGAACACACCTCCCGCCCAGCCTCAGCGAGAGGAAAGAGGGATGATCAAAGTTCAGCACACATACTTATTGTATCAAAGTATTGCTGGCTGTATCTGCGGTTCTTCGTATTTTCCAGAATCAATTCCTGGCAAAGGATCAGCGAATGAAGGGATCAGGAAGAGATTTGAGTCAATGCAAGTGAGTGCGCATGTAATCTGAGACAATGTGGGAAAAACACAGACAGCGCGATAGAGAGAAACAGACATAGACAGAGAATGACCGAGCTACAGAGGCAAGAAGGATAAACATAGAGGAAGACAGAGGAACAGACAAACAGACAGATAGGTAGAGACAGAGACAGAACGATACCGGCAGGGAAACACACAGAGTGAGACAGAGAGAGTGTGAGAGAGACTGAGCAAGAAGCTGAGAAGTGGGGCAACGCGTGAGAGAGAAAGAGAGGAATCGACAAAGACAGATAGAAAGAGGCAGAGAGAGACAGAAAACAACATCCTTGTGCATGGAGTTGACAGAAGGTGGACTCAATAAACTCTTTCAAAAACAAACGTGCGTCTCCATAAACCAATTGATATGAGGAGATCATCAGCACCCGGAGTCTTTCCTTTGTTGTAATAAAGTGTTTATTGTGAGCTGAACAGAGAGAGTCTGACAATCACCATGGTGCAGGAGGGACTGTTTCTGTCCCTCCCCTTCCTCCTCTGCAGCAGAAATGCAAAGGCCGCTCCTGTTGGTCTTGAACACTAATCCACAGGTCAATCAGTGAAGACCGAATGTTCCAGCTGGACCAATCTCTCACAGCCAATCGGTCATTTCGAGTCATTCCTGCAGCCTCTTTAAATCTTACCCGGCCCCTGACAGTCACTTCTTGCTCGCTTACCAGCTGTCCCTTTGTCACGTATTTCAGTATTGCGTAAGGGGGATGTAGGTAGATTGTTATTCAAGTTTTGGGTGATAATGTGGCGGGCGGTATGGCACAGGGAAATGCGGTTTGATGGTACAATTGGATGAGCCACGATCTTCTGGGTCGTCAGCAGGATCAGATATGAAGGGCTGAATGGTCTGCTGCTGCTCATTGTCTGTGTGTCCCTGTGTGTGTCAGTCCTTCAGTCAATCAGGATTAGCAGCCTTTTCCTGAGCCGTCCTGTTAACCAACCACCTTATAAACCGCTGGGTGTTATACTCAGATCCACGTGATTGTGCTGATGGAATCCTGACCGGACATGAGCAATTCCTGCACTGAGAACACTGCAGCTGCCTCTGGGGCTCTCCCAGTTGTTTTGCTGAGTTATTTAGTGAAGACTTTACTTGACCAGTTGATGCACCGCATTCCTGAACTTCGTCCTGAACTTGGGCAGAGTCACTGCATAAAATAATGTGTTCGTGCTGCAGCTGAAATCCTTCAGAATTTCTGCGATGCATGTAAAATCGACAAAAGTACTGTCCCTCCAACGATATGTTCCTTTAATGTTAAAGTATAAGACGTTTGCACCCTGCACAACCCACAGAAGAATGAAGCTGGCGGATATGGTAAAGAGGGAAATCACTGACTTCTGCCGGTTCTCCATCTCTGCGTCTTTGTGACTCCCTCCCTTCCTCTGACCCCTCAGGCTCTTGCAGACTCGACTGGCCATTAAAATGTACCTCACCGTCAGAGTGTTCATCAACAGAATTAATACAAATGGGATTAAAGGGGTTAAAATAATATCAAGCCACTTAAACCCCAGCCACCTGGGATCAGTAGAATAGCTTGACTTTGTTTTACAGTACCACAGAACATTGTCAATGATCCACCACGGTTTAAACTGAAAATAGAAGGGAATGCTTTTTGAACAGACCAGAATGCCAGTTGTAGCCAGAACCACAGCCAAGGCTTTCTCTGTCCAATACCTCCGCTTCATTTTCATGCAGCAAATGGCCACAAAACGATCAAAGGAGAAAAGAACTGTGAACCAGACTGAACAGTCTGTGGCTGCACGAGCCACAGCAAAGACAGTGCTGCACACAGGGGTGAGATCCAGGAAACACCTTGGGAAGTAAAAATTATTGAGTTCCCACAGTACGATCTTTGTGAGAATGAACACGATATCCGATGTTGCCATAGCCAACAGGCAGTGGGTTGTGCAATTAGAAAGACCGCAATTTCCACGTGTGATGACGAGAATCACCAGAAAATTAACTGAAAGAGACAGGAAATAAAATACAAATCAGAAATTGATGATCATACCTTCTTACGTCAGCCCAGAGAGCAATGGAATATCTTAGCACCCAACTGAGTCAGCTGGGAGGTTTCCGATGTCCAGTTTGAAAAAGACAGCTCCAGTTGCCTGATCCATTTCGAAACTCTCATTCCTGGGTATGACTAAGTGTGTGCAGGCGATCAACAAATGACAGGGTGGCATAACTTTTACGATGAAAGCGAAGAAGTTTCGAGAGGATCTGAGGAAGGGTTTTTCACCCAGAGAGTAGTGGGGGTCTGGTAAATCAGTGCCTGGGAGGGTCGTGGAAGCCGGAAACCTCACAAACTTTAAAAACTACCTGGATGAAAACTTGAAGCGTCATAATATTCGAGACTACGAGACTAGTGCTAGAAGCTGGGATGAGTGCAAATTTTGTATCGACTTGACAGCACAAAAATGGATGGAATGCAGGGCGTCTTCAGGTTCTTAGATTGTAAGAATTCCTTCTGGGAATCAGGGTGGAAAGCGAATCATTTTCATAAATTAAGTAAAATACATTAGAATGATGAAATCATGAGACATAATCAGATATAACTGGCAAAAGCCAACAAGTATGGCGGCATCTATGGGGAGAGAAACAGAGTGAATGGAATCACTGTTCATAAAAACATATTCATCTGAACGTGGACCACTGACCTCAAATATCATCGCCGGTTTCTTCCTGCACAAGACCGTATTATTGCAACCAAAAGATTGGGATTCATTTCTAAAAGTGAATTGAGATTTAAACTGTTGATATTCACATACTATGGAAGATTTGTTACACTGCTGTAACATAATAGGTGAATGTAGGGGCATAGTTGGAGTCAGTAAGATGTGCAACACAGAAACAGACCCCTTAGCTCAAATTGACCATGCTGACCCGATATCCGAAATCAATCTCGTCCCATTTGCACCCATTACCCTCTTAACCCTTTGTATTAATTTACCATCAAGATATATTTAAATGATGCAATTGCAGCAGCCATCATAATTTCCTCTGGCAGTTCATTCAATACACACACCACTCTTTGCATGAAAAAGTTGCCCCTTAGGTCTCTTTCAAATTTTTCTCCTCTCACCTTAAAACTATCCGCTCTAGTTTTGGACTCTCCCAACCCAGGGAAAGGAACTTGTCTATTTACCCTGTCCATACCCCTTATGATTTGATAAACCTTCACAAGGTGACTCCGCAGCCTCTAATAGACCACAGAGAAAAGCCCCAGCCTTTTCAGCTTCTCACTATAGCTGAAGTACTCTACCACTGGCAACGTCCTGATAAATCATTCTGAACCCTTTCAAGTTTCACGACATCCTTCCTTCTGGAGCGAGACCAGAATTGCACACAATATTCGAAAAGTGACCGAACCAATGTCCTGTACAACAACAACTTTGTCTTTCAATTCCAATACTCAATGCTTTGACCAATAAAGGAATGTATGCAAACGTCTTCTTCACCGTCCTGTCTACCTGAGACATCATTTTCAAGGAATTATGAACCTGCACTCCAAAATCTCTTTGTTCAGCAACACTCCTCACGACCTTACCATTAACTGTATATCTTACCAATTTCTGATATTCCGTTCCAAAATACAGCACCTCACATTCGTCTAAATTAAAATTCATCGGCCACTCCTTGGACAATGGCCCATCTGATTAAGATCCCGTTGTTCACTGAGGAAACTTCACTGCCCACTTCCACTCTAATTTTGGTGTAATCTGCAAACGTCCCAACTGAATCTCCCGTTTTTACATCCAAGTCATTTATATAAATGAGGAAAAGCTGTGGATCCAGCACCGATCCTTGTGGCACATCACTGGTCACAGGCCTCCAACCTTCCATCACCAACCTCTGTTTTCTATCTCGAGGCAATTCTGTCAAAAAGGCTGGGTCTCCCTTAGTTTAATGCGATCTAACCTTGCTAATTACTATACCATGAGGAATCTGTTTGAATGCCTTCCTGAAGTCCACATAGATCACGTCCAAAGTTTTGCCTTCATCAATCCTCTTCGAAACTTCTTCAAAAAACACATCAAGTTTGTGAGACATGAGTATCCAACACAAGGCGCTGTTAATTGTGCTTACTCAGTCCTTGCCAATCAAAATACATGTAAATCCTGTCCCTGAGGATTCCCTCCAAAAACTTGCCTAACGACGTCAGGTTCTCCAGTCCATAGTTCTCTGGCGTTTCCTTACAATAGTTCTAAAATAGTGGCACCACCTGAGCCAACCCCCAATTTTCCGGCAACTCACCTACAGCCAGCAATGATACAAATATCTCAACATTGGGACCTCTTCCCGAGCTCCCAAAAAATCCTAAGGTACATCTAATCAGGTCCTGGGGATTTATCCACCTTTATACTTTTTAAGAAATAAAGCACCGCCTCCTTGGTAAGATGGACATTTTTCAAGATGTCACCATCTATTTCTCCACATTCTGTATCTTTCATGTCTTTGTCCACAGTAAATAATGAAGCAAAAATACTCAATTAGTATTTCCACCATCTCCTGCAATTCCACAAACAGGTTGCCTCCCTGATCTTTGAGGGGTTCTGTTTTCTCCTGAGCTACCCTTTTGTCCTTAATGGATATATGAAGTGCCATTGGTTTCTCCTGAACCTAGTTGCCAAAGCTATCTCATGTCCCCTTTTTGACCTCCTGATTTCCCTCTTCAGTATACTCCTCCTGCCTTTATACTCTTCTAGTATTCACTCAATCTTTGCTGTCATATCTAACACATGCGTCCTTCCTTGTCTTACTAAAACCCCAATTTCTCTCATCATCCAGCATTCCCGAAAGCTATCCGCCTTGCTTTTCACCCAAACAGGAACAGACAGTCGCTGGACTCTCGTTGCCTCATTTTTCAAGGCATCCCATTCTCCACCTGTCCCTTTACCAGAGAACATCTGCCCCAGTCAACTTTGGAAAGTTCTTGCCAGGTACCATCAACATTGGCTTTGCTATCATTTAGAACTTTAACTTTTAGTTCTGGTCAATCCTTTACCATCAGAATATTAAAACTAATACAATTATTCTCGCTGAAGCCAAAGTGCTCCACCACTCACATCTCAATCACTTGTCCTGCCGTATTTCCTTACAGTTGATCAAGTTTTTTTTAGAATACTTACAGTGCAGAAATAGGCCCTTGGCCCCAACATGACCACACAGAACCGCTGAAGCACAACCCACCCAGACCCATTCCCCCTACGTTTACCCCTTTACCTCATACTCCGGACAATTTAGCATGGCTAATTCACCTAGCCTGCACATTTTTGGACAGTGGGAGGAAACCCACGCAGCCACGAGGAGAATGTGCAAACTCCACACGGTCAGTCGCCTGAGGAGCGAACTGAACCCGGGTCTCTAGCGCTGAGAGGCAGCAGTGCTAACCATTGTGCCACCGTGCCAAGCCTTTTCTAATACATACATCCACATACTGAATCAGAAAATTTTCTTCTGCACATTGAACAAATTCCTCTCCATCTAAACCCTTAACACTACAGAAGTCTGAGTATGTGTTTGGAAAGTTAAAATTCCCTCCCATTCCCACCCTATTATTGTTAGAGATAACTGAGATATCCTTAAAAAATGTTTATCTCAAATTCCCGCTGACTACTGTGTTCATCGGGGAGAGGGGGGTTGGGGGGGTTGGTGGCTGGTCTGCCATACAATCCAAATAAGCTGATCATTGCTTCCTTATTTCTCAATTCAATCCAACTAACTTCGCCCGACGTATTCCGATGAATAGAGTCGAGAGTGTGATGCTGGAAAGCTACCCGAAATCAGGCAGCTTCCAAGGAGCAGGAAAAGCGACTATAACAAGGCAAAGGCCCTTCATCAGGAATAAGGTTGGAGACATAACTGGAAGGGGGGTGGGACGGGGGGAAGGTAGCTAATAGTGCGATAGGTGGATGGAGGTGTGGGTAAAGATGATAGGTCAGAGGGTAGTATAGGGTTCAGAGGTGGGAAGAAAGATAGACAAGTAGTACAGGAGAGTGGTGCTAAGCTGGAAGGCTGGAACTGGGATAAGATTTTGGGGAGCTGGAATGAGGAAACTGGTGAACTCCACATTGGTGCAATGGGATTGCTTGTTGCTGAGGCATTCTTCCTCCAGGCGTCGGGGATTAAGGGGTTGACGATGGTGCAGGCCCAGGACCTGCATGTCTTCGGCAGAGTGGGAGGTGAAATTGAAGTATTCGGCCATGGGGCGTTGGTGTTGATTGGTGCGGGTGTTCCAGAGATGTCCTCTGATGTGCTCTGTGAGGAGGCGTCCTGTCTCTCCAATGTAGATGAGATTACATAAGGATCAATGGATACAGTAAATGACATGTGTGGAAGTGCAGGTGAAACTTTGATGGATGTGGAAGGTTCCTTTGGAGGCTTGGACGGAGGTGAGGGAGAGGGTATGCACAAGATTTGCAGTTGAGGGTCGCACATAAAAGGAGCACCTCTCACTGCCACAATCTTTTCCTACCCACCATATTGCATTACCGGGAATCGCCTGGTCAGTGTAATACAAAAACAATATGTTGTTGCAATTGAAAAGTTATTATTATTTGAAGGATAATGCTAACTAAGCTGAGAAAGGTTTATTTCATTATGAAAGGCACGAAGCACAATCTAAGCCCTTGTCTGTATTTATAAACTGAGGATTTGATAACTCACTGAATCCCTTATAAATTGTTTTGGAAAGTAAACAATTCTTTGTCATGTGTAGCAAATGTTCTAATTTTGCTTGTATAT
Organism: Hemiscyllium ocellatum; assembly: GCF_020745735.1. Classification (NCBI taxonomy): domain Eukaryota; kingdom Metazoa; phylum Chordata; class Chondrichthyes; order Orectolobiformes; family Hemiscylliidae; genus Hemiscyllium; species Hemiscyllium ocellatum. Next base: position 16,542,071 of record NC_083440.1, on the reverse strand, counting down.
TCAGTCAGCAAATAATGCAAAACGCAAATAGGGAAAAGTGACTTTTTTACTGCATTCTCTGCATCATCTGGCTCAAAAAATTTTGGAATGTGTTTGTTGATATTTTATGAATAAAGTCCGCAATGCAAAACGAAACAGAAAGTTCACTATCGCACGTACTGAATGTAACAGCTTTAATCCATTGTGTAATAAAATACAATATGTTAAAAATCCGGTCTCTCTGACTCTATGTTGTTCAGTTTAAGTCAAGGGCAATTAACATTTGAAGCGATAATCCGAATACTCAGCAGTTCACAGACGGTACAAGATTTCACAATACTTATCTGAAAAATCCTTTATGTTTGTTATACAAATAATGCAAAAAAGTAAGCAACATTAACCTAATGAATTGCTAAATCCTTATGTTCGAACCTAAGTCAATATTATTTCTCCCCATGTAAAATTGTAAAAATTATGACGCGGCAAACACTACTTCAGGAACAATTGGAAGATAGCCACAGCCCTCTGGAACTCACTTTAACAGTCCACAGTGTTCCAGTGGTGGAAAATGGACAACACAGAAACAGGCTAGTTAACCAACCAAGCAAGTACACTGTTACATTCCTTCGTCTTTCTGCAATCCCACAGAAATGCACTAAACTCCTGGAACTTGAAGACGTCATTCATGCCTGCATTAACTGAATAAACAAGCTACCTGTTCTGATCCGACTTTCCAGCACATGGTCCACTGCGTAGAGGGTTTCTACACCTCATGTGCACATCCGAGTTCACTTTAAATGAGTTAAGTTTGGTCACCTCAAGCTACCACCCAAACTGGCCAGTGAGTTCCAGTAGCACCATCATCTTCGGAATGGAAGGGTAGGTCTCATGTTCTCGATCATCCTCCCGTCAATTGTTCTCACTCTGTGTCTTCGTGTATTTTGGTCCCGCGATCGGGGAGACAAGTCTCCATCGAAGACCCTTTTTATTTTGTCCATCCGAATCACATCAAATATCATTTGCCTCACTTTAGGGAAAATGACGCTGCCATTCTCAAAAATCTCTTCTAAATACTCGTCAGTGCAATTCTGTCCTCACTGCTTAGTGATGACGAGTACTGCACACAAAGTCACAGCTGTAAGCCACCCAGTGTTTCCTGTACTTTCTGCATTGCAGATCTGGCAGGTGGTGAGGGAATGTGTTTTGTGTTGTCTGTGTGAGTGAGAGGGTAGTAACTTTTGGAAGGGAACTATGGAATTACTTCTCAGTGTGGATGTCTGACCAGGAGATGGGGCAGAAAATAAATCTTGACAGATATAGTTCGGGCACAATCTATTTGAAGAGTGGGGTTAGTTCATCAGTTGCTCAGGACTTAGTTTGTGTTTAATACCATCACATCTGTTCTGACACCAGCTGACTAATTACAGAAGAAACTAGATCCTAGACAGAAATCCAGCTTGATGGATGATGAACTGATTTATCTTGATTTAACGCAGTGATCGCTTGCTGAATCATTAACATGCAATGCTGCAAATATTGGGGTTTCCACCACAAAATAGAGTTTTATTGCAAAAGAAATGACGATAAACTAGAACAGATCAAACTACGTACTTATAATGCCGATTAAAATGCAATGAACCCACAGTGCGCGCATAATGCTCATGAAACTCAAAACAATCCATAAATGAAACAAAAGGACACGACTTTCATATATTAAGCAAAACATGACTCGCAGTGCCGTTCCAAAGAAAACAACTCTCATGTAATATTCACACCAGAATCCCTGTATCTCTCACTTTGTGAAATGACTTGCGACAGCTATTTCTAAACTGGAACTGCAGTAAATTCCTTCATGGAGCTACCGCACACTAGACTGCCAATGTACTGTGCTTCAAACAACCTCTTCAGTGCTGTCTCCTTTCCAACACTTCTGTCTCGGACTAACAAAACATTTTCATTCCAAGGCAATGTAATTTACTGAAACTCTCATTTACTTCGCATGAGCACGATCTATTCATCCACTCAGTTCCAGGGTCTTACAGGAACTGAAAGAAATGACAAAAATGATTGAAGGGTAAGTAAAACTTTCACATTTAAGGGTTTCTTCCTTAAACGAAAATTCCAGAACTCTCCAGCAAATCTTTCGGTCTCCATTCATATCATGCTGGGTTGCAAGCATCAAAAATAAACAAAGATTCACTCATGCACAAAGCCACTCAGCCTGTAGCCAAACCTCAAAAGCAATATTTAAAACAAACCTCTGTGATTATAAAATTAACTCCAAGTTAACATTAACTTCAGATGCACAGAGAAGGGGCCCACTGCTTATTCACTTAAAAAAATACTCAAACCAATTGATTTTGCTTTCGACATAAAAATACCACCGCTTTTATTTTCCAAAGTGAGTCCCTTTCTTAATTCCACCTAAACTCTCCGTAGGCTCCGATTGAAATGGAGATCTCTGGAAGCTTCCCAGAAGAAATGAAGAATTTCGCAAGCAATTCCTGCGAAATCTGTAATGATAGGGTTTCCACGGTGTGTCTTTAATCAGAGGCGACATTACTGATCCTCTGCCACTTTGTGACGTTTGGGCACGACATTCTCATGTTTCAATGCCAGTGGCAGAGTGAATCCACAGAGAATCCTCACACTGATTCACACAACTTCAATGGTGTCAGGCACTTACCAGGAATTGTTACAATTGGGAGGGTCACGTAAAATATTCTCCGCACATGATGGATTGAGAACGTCATTGTTTGCCTGAATCTCTTTGTGCAGGCGATCTCTCTGTACTCAATACCGAGGTAACATAATCTCGAAGCCTTTCATTTATATCTGCTGGCATCGCCTGGGGGTCTGTTATATTACAATGTGGTTCAATTCATTCAGTTAATAATTTCAGCAAACAGGTGACAGCAGTGTATTAAGTTGTCAAAGAGTATTTTTAGAACTGAGGTTTATTGGATGATACAGATCTCAATCAGTCAAAGGCAAACATTGGAAAATGTGTGTTGAATAAAATCATTGAAATCTTACAATGTGCTAGCAGATCAATGGGCCCATCGAGTCCACACTGACCCTGCAAAGGGTATCCCACCCAGACCCACCTGCTGGCCCAATGAGGTGGCAGGTCTGGCCACTGAGCCACTGTGCCAACCTATATAATAGCATAGACACCCCAACACCATCTATCCAACTTTGATATCTCATTTTATTTCAGTGTGATCCTTCCCTTGCCTTGGTCCATTTGGAAATTAAATTCCAGTTTGCGAGTGCCTCTCTGAGAAATGTTCGCCAGGTTACCAACGGATGTTCTGTGAAAGGATGATGGTTGGTTAATGGAGCCGACACATTGTTGGTTTTAATAAATCCAACATCGCAATAGAATTCCTCACCTTGCATGCATACAACTTCTGAATCAAATATAACTTCTCCAATTGAGGTAATGATCGAAAGAAGTAAAATACGTTACTGACCAATATCGTCAATGGTTAAATCAGCTCCAATCAACACAGATCTGTTGAAAACTTTACACATCTCAGACCCTTCTAAATTTGAGGAATTCACCCCTGGGTTTGGAACATTTCACTCCCTCATTATGGAACCCTTGCTGTCCAGACATGGTTCTGATCAATCGGTGCTGCACTCTAACTGACATGGACTCTTAACGTCCCAGTAGGTTTTTTTTTAGTATGTATTCCCTGTTTGTTTTCAAGTTGAATGCGTATACTGTACCTTTAGGAGAGAGTGAAGGCTGTTTTGGAGTGAGAATTTGCAGACAACTGTCATGTGACTGTCCAGCAGTCTCAGAGTGTACTGGAAAATTGAAAATATGTAACATTTGGCTGCTTTGTTCACAACAGTTTTATTTCCACCAACCAGTTTAAACTATGCCCCACAATACTTTTCTGGTTGTTTGATTTAATTCGCAGAGGGGTTCACCACTGTGTTGTAACACTTTGTGAGCTTGTCCCGGATTTGGACGCTTTAGGCAGATCCAGTCTGAGCTTTGGACAGATTTGAACAGATTTGGGGTAGAAAAGATCCCAGCAGATTTAAACAGTTGTCGATTATGGTCCTAGATTGTCTAATTCCGGTGACTTGTGTTTGGTTAAATTAAAAGAGAAAAATGGCTCTGAGGATTGCTAAAGAGTTTCTGGGATTTAAAGAAGATTCCCATATTTGACCAGAATGTTTAGAAAGACAGAAAAATACCGTACTTTTAGAATGACCAAGGACAGAAGTAAAGCTGAAATTTTAAGGGAGTTATTCAAACATTTAAAGGTGTTAGCGAATCAGACAAGCGAAGTAGACTTAGAAAAAACTCAAATTACTGTTTTGGAAAATGAAAATCGAACATAAGCAAACAGAGAAAGTGGAAAAAGAAAGGGAGAAAGAAAGAAAAAGAGGTAGAGAAGAAACAGGGAGAGAGGAAAATGAAAGAGAGAGAACGTTCTTAGCTGTGCAAAGAGAAAACAAAAAGACAGAGAGAAAAGAGAGAAAAGCAAGAGAAAATGAGAGAGAATTTGAACGTCAGAAGTTATGACTTAGTCAGGTAAGTAAAGTTAACAGGATGGAGATGAAGAGAGAAGGCAGTGATATTTAAACTGTTAAAACTGTTACATTTTGATGAGAAATATGTTGAAACCTTTTTTATTTCGTTTGCAAAATTGGCTGGGCAGACGTAGGGGCCAGAGGATTTGTAGGAAATGCTGGTTCAGACTAAACTGGTTGGCAGAGCTAGTGAGGTATGTTCAGCAGGTCAGATGAGGGGGAAAGAGATTATGAAGAGGTCAAACAAACTATTCTGAGTGCTTTTGAACTGGTACCCGAAACGTATTGACTGCGGTTCAGAAACATAAAGAAGGAACAATGTTGATAAGGACTTATGTTGACACCGAAAGGAGCAAATGTGGTCCTTTAAAATAGCTGAGACCTATGAGGCTCCATGAGAGATTATTCTGCTGGAGGATTTTAAGAAATCATTTCCAGAAATGATCAGAATACACGTGGATGAACAGAAAGTTCAGAAAGTGAACAGAGCAGCAGAGATGACAAATAAATACACAATAGTGCATAAACCAAGATATAGCTTCGGGCAAGAATTTCACCCTGTGAGGGACAGACATTGTGAGGAGGAGAGATGCTACACTAACAAAGAGTAGAAAACACTGGTTTTACCACAGTAATTGTTTACCACAGGTAAGAAAAAGAAGACCAAGAGAATGGAAAGTAGGTGAAAGGCCTCCGGGGTTTTCACTGTAATAGAGTGGGATACACAAAATTGCAGTGACGGTGGTTTCAGAAGAGCACTTGGAAAAGGTGCTTCCTCTACCAGAAAGTGGGAAACATAAGATCACAGTGCTGGTCATTGAAGAAAGGCACTGTAGAAAAATACACGTTAAAAGAAATTAAGCCAGTGGTATTAGTGAAAGTACGAAAGGAAACCCCAACAAAGTCTCGGAGCTGCAGGACAATGCAGAGCCTGGGCAGGGGCTGGATATGGAGTCAGTGCCTGAGCTCAATAAAGAACTCTCCTCTGTGGGCAAAGTTTCGTCAGAAAAAAACAGAGGGAGAAGGGAAAGACGTTGTAATGTTGGGAGATACAGGATGTCACCAGACTCTAATTGTAAGAGATGAACGCATTTGCACTCTTTCAGACCTGTTACCCAAGAGAGTAGTAATTTGTGGGAAAAATGGCAGAAAGTTAGCAGTCCCCCATGTAAGATCAGGTTGTAGTGCCAACTGAGGACTGGGGAACTAATAGTGGGAGTGACACACAGAGTGACTGTGTCAGGAATCCTTATTGTGTAGAAGCCCAACAAAGACCAGGGAACTGACGAGTTAAAAGAAAAATACCCTGGCATATTTTACCAGAGTGTGCAGTGACAAGCTCCCACTATCATGAGTCACAGCATGAAGCAAGAACTACACAAAAAGATGAAGGAGTTGAGGTTCAGTTAGCAGAGGCCACGTTTGATGTAATTTTGCAGAAAACACCTGGATAGTTAGAGGGTCAGACAGAAGTGGTTAGTCCTGAAAGATTAAGAAACTTTCAACAGAAAGAAGAGACAATAAAATATATTAATGTTTCTGTGCACTCAGAAAAGGAAGCAGAGACTATTCCAGAGGTTTATTATCTCAAAGATGTCACCCTAACATGAAAATGGAGACGACAGCAGGTCAGTGCAGAGGAGAAATGGACTGAAATGCAACAGACTGCGTTGCCAGGATCATACAGATAGCAAGTGTTACGGGAAGCAAATGAATTACTGTAGGAGGTCACTGAGGTGTACGAAAGACTCAGGCTAAGGCACAAAAGCTTTTCTAATAGTCTGGAATGCGCAAGGATATGGTTAACGTTTGCCATATATGTCAGACATGCAACTTGTAGATGAGCCACAGGCAGTAATAAAACCAGCAACTTTGTTGACAATTCCTTCATTTGAAGAACTAATCACGTGGATAATGATTGATTGTGTGGGTCCCCGCTGGAGAACTAAATGGGAAAACCAGTTCCTGCTAACCATGATAGATGCGTCTACAAGATTTCTGGAAGCAACTCCATGACAGAATATTCCATAAAAAGGGTGGTTGAGGAGTTAATAGCATTCTTCACGTAATATTGGCGATCCAGAGAGATTCAGTCAGACCAAGAGTCTAATTTTTGTCCTAGGCTGTTTAAGGAAGTCACAGACAGCTTAGGAATAGAGAACTTTAAATCAAGTGCGAATAATCCCGAATCCCAGGAAGCTTTAGAAAGTTGGCATCAGAACCTGAATAACATGTTGAGAGCACACTCTCAGGAACATCCGAATTATTGTGATAGCAGTATCCCATTCGTACTGTTTGCCATTAGTGAAACTCCAAATGGAATCTACCCACTTTGAGTTAATATTCAGATATGAAGTGAGAGGTTCTATGAAATTAATTAAAGAGAAATTGGCAGGACCAAATTCTGAGATCTCACACTTAGATTACGTATCAAAGGTGAGGGAGAGATACATTTCAGTAGGTGAGCTAGGTAAACAGCACATAAAGTGGGCACAGTATAGAATGAAGCAAGTGGCAGATAAAAGCACAGAGATTCATATCTTTTCCCGTGGGGATGACATATTAGTATTGTTACCAGCGATAAGAGATCCCTTCAAAACCAGGTTGAGTGGTCCGGAACAAACTGATAAAAAGCTGAGTCAAGTGAACTGCATGGTAAAGATGCCAGATGGAAAAAAAAACTAGCAGGTATGTCATGTGAACATGCTGAAACCTTAGCATAATAGGGAGAAGGAATGGGAGAAACAGGTGTTATTTATTGACCCACAGAGTGAGGAATCAAATCCAGGTGTTGTCGAATTTGATATGCCTCAAGATATATTAAATAATTAGGAAGTTCTTGAGAAGTGGGATAGGTGAGTAAACTATCTGCCTCAGGAGACAAGAAAGCAGTTGAAATGCTTATGACAGCAGTATGAGGACATTTGCAGGAATAAGTAGAGAGGACTAATGCTATTTTACATGAGATAGGTGTAGGAAATGCTGTTCTCTTAAAAGAACACCCCTCTAAGCATCATTCTTTCAAAGTCAGACAGGTCCAGAAGGAAGTGGAGGCGATGCTCAATGAAGTTACCATCAAACACTGTCAGAGCGAGTGAAGTCACTTTTGCGTTTAGTTCTGAAACCTGATGGGACTCAACAATTTTGCATGGACTATCGGAAGAGCATGCTTTAACAAAATTGAATTCATATCCAACAGTGAGATTGTAGGAATGTGGAGAGAAAGTTGGACAAGTCAGTTGCATCATACAGTTGAACTTAATGCGTGGTTATTGGCAGGTACCTTTATCAGAGACAGCAAAATACATTTCTGCGTTTCTCTCCCCAAATGGGCGATATCAATTCAAAGCGATGCTGATTGGAATGAAGATATACTAGCCAAATTCCTAAGACTCATGCACAGATTTGTGGTTGGTTTAAAAAACTTTGTAGTCTGTTTGAAAATGCAGTCATGTTTACTGGTTCCTGGAAAGATCGCACGGTATTATTGGCACAGCGCTTTGAACGACTACGAGAAGCAAATTTAGTTGCAAACTTAAACAAAACTGAATTCACGAAAGCAGAGGGGACGTTCTTCAGACATTACATCAGCCAAGGAAGGTTAACCCCACGGAACGCAAAGGGGAAGTAATTTGCACAATCAAATGTGAAGAAAAGCGTGCTTCAATTTTTGGGACTAAGTGGATTCATCTGGAAGTTTGCTCCAAGCTTCAACAGTGTCATGGCACTGTTAACAGGTTTGCTAAAAAAGAACACAATGGTTTGGTGGACAGAACAATGCCAGGAGGCATTTGACAATTTTAAACAGTATTAACTACCGCACCAGTTTTAGCTACACAGAAATGTTTGAAATCCTTCAAAGTTTCCATCGATGCTAGTCACACAGGCAAGGGAGTTGTGCTGCTGCGGGAAGGTGATGATGGAACTAAACTGCTCGCTGGTGACATTCAAACAGACTCAACAGCCATCATAAAAAAATGCACGACGATCGATAAAGAATTATTGGGTTAGGTCCTGGCCTGACAACATTTTAATGTGTACGTCACGAACAATGTGGCAAAAACGGTTGCGTATGCAGATCACAGTCCTCTTACGTTCTTGGAACGAATTAAAAAAAGAATATGAGACTATTTCGTTGGAGTATCATGTTACAGACTCTTAATTTGAATCATATATGTTGCAGATCGGAGGAGTACATTAGCAGATACGTTATTACGCATTTAAACGAGAAACGATAGATGTAATTGATTAGATACCAATGTTTTATGTATGTGTGTGGACAGAAGCTAATATGAACATAGGTTAATTATCTTTAATAAAAGAATTCGAATCTCTACAGTGGGCAAACAGGCCATTTGGCCCAATAACTTCACACCGAACCTCTGAAGAATATCAAACCCAGACGCAATCTCCTACACCAATTAATCTATATTTCCTCTGAATAATGCATCTAGCCTAAAGACCCGGAGCACTATGGGCAAATTAATAAAGACTACAGTGTGGGGCAAGACGCAAGTAAATACTCGAATGTTTCTGAATCAGATTTTAAGTCATCAATCCCAGCCCTTTCGAGAAATTAATTACGAGACACACATTGTATCTCTTAAACAAAAAAAAATATTAAATGCACAATAATTTCAGCACAGAGAAAATTGAACGCAAAGCAGTTAGTTAATGTCTGGCTCCACCCTAACAGGCAACATCTTCCTGAGGATTCAATTACATCTCAACGACTGCCATCTGTTTCAGCATAGGGTACCTTCCATACTTGCCAAAACCTATTCCCATGTTTGTGGGATCTCATTAACAGCCAACTTCTGCTATTGCTTAAACGCGATGCTCGGCTTGGTGGTCTCTCTTTCTACAGAAATCAAGACTGTTTCTACGATTAGCCTCCAGTCCTAGCCTTGCAAACAAACAAATCTGGATTGGTTTGTTCCTTTTGCCACAAGCTGTCTCAAAGGCCACACGTTATTTTCGGACAGAAGTTTACAGTTCACACCATTCTCAATGAAAAAAAACAAAGTCAGTGAAGGTTCTATCACCTGTGTTCCCTATTGTTTTGGGTATGTTATTCATGTTCTCTTTTGAGATGTCTAGATGGGTATATGAACAGGAGTGGTTTCGAGGGAAATCGGCCAAATGGAACTGCAACAATTTACAATATCTCGTCGACATCGATGTGTTATACAGAGTTGATTCTGTGATGTACATGTCGAAGATTCCATGACACAAAGGCTGAATTTAGTTTCTCAGCCGTTTCTTTTCTCCCCATTGTACGTTTCTCCATTTCTGACTGGCAAGGAATTATGTTGGTTTTCACCAATTTTGTTTTCTTTGAATACTGATATAACCTTATCCAGAAACGTTAACTTTGATATGATCTCTGCCAGCTTACTCTCATACTCCATTCCATCCCGTCTTAATCAAACCCTTGGTCTTCATTTGCTGACTTCTAAAGTGCTCCCAATTGTCAGAGCTATATTTGTTTCTTCTAAATGTTTTGCATCCATTACTACCTCTAACTTCCCTCGTCAACCAGCTTTTGGCCACTGTTCTGTTTGCACTCTGGCTCCAGACAGGAATAGATAATTGCTGTAGTTCAACACTCTTGTCGTGCATGGTAAAGACATTGGGTTTGAAAATAGAAAGGGGAGATAAGGAAGGATTCTCAGGAGATCGTGGACCATTCAGATTGGAATCAGGAAAATGAAATCATGTCTGACTAATTTAATTTTATTTTTCTGAAGAAATTTCAACTGGAGCAGATGCGGGGAGCCAGCAAATATGTTTAATTTGGACTTCCAGGGAATATATTAAAAGGCACCTCACAAAACGTTCAAAGCCCACAATGTTCGAGGTGGTACATCAGTGTGGATACGGATATGGATAATGGACAGGAAAGAATGAGTGGGATAAATAAATTTGTTACAGGTTGGCAATTCACGATCTTAGGGTTTCACAGGGCAAACATAGCTATGGACATAGCTTGGGTTAATCTGTTGTATCAGCATTTCTTTTCTAATAAACTCCTGTTTTTTTGCTGAAACTATGTTTGCAGCATTGGGTATGTAGAATTCAGGAAGTGATCACTTAGTTAATTCAAAAGAAATAAAGTTGTAATCTACCAAGCTTGACTTCCGTCTGGGGTCTGGCTTGTTCTGGGATTACATCAGCGGGTATCATAACAAAAGTGAGGCTATTAAACACAACCTCCAACTCGTGAGGAACTGATTAACTAACCTCATACTTCGATCAGACTATGTCCCGACTGCACCCCTCCAGTTCCATTTTATACCCTAGATCCTGACTGCACATCCATACTGACATGCAATACTATGTTTCCACCCCGAAAATTACTACCCTGTCAGCCTGCACCAGAGCCAACCCATTTCCCTCTCCCCGTGCCAGACCTATAACACTGGAAGTACATGAGACTTTGGGTGGGTCGCAGCTGTTGTTCTGTGCACAGTTCTGATCACCAGCTAACAGTGAGAACAGAGTTGCAGCGAGGAGAGAACTGGGGTTTTGCAAGAATGTTGCTACTATGCGGAATTTACCGCTGCATTGAGGAAAGAAGGATAGGTTAGGTTCATTTTCACCAGAACAGAGGAGAAAGAGAGGTGATGTGATTGAGATGTCCAAGTACATCGTGTCTTGAATCGAGGCCTATTACCAAATGGAGGATCATTTCTCAGTGTCCAAGAGGGATGCTAATTGATGGAAAGGTTACAGGGGACATGAGGACTAAGCCTTTCGTGCAGAAGGTGGTCGTATGTCTGGAATTCACTTTCCAGTTTTGTGGGGAGGGGACGTGTCAGCTGGCAAAGTTCAACTGATTTAAAGGAAACCTCAATCTGCATCTGAAGTGAAGCTGTCTTCAGGGGACCATCTGCTGAAAAGTGGGATGAGAACAGGTAGATGGCTTATTCAGTCGATCCAGTCGTGAATGACCCCTTTCAGTGCCATAACTAACCTGCTGTTGTTTGGGATTGTAGAAAGGCTGAGGGGCATGAAAGCGAATTTACTTAGTGGGCCGAATAGCCTGTCTCTCTGCTGTACATTTCCAGAAGTTCAAAAAAGGGGTTGGAACACTCTGTATTGTTAATGTGAATTCCAGAGGCTGTGGTTACCTTCTAGCTGCTCCTTGAAGAAATGACTTCAGTCTCGTAAGTTTTACAATGCATGAAAAGGAGGAACAATTTTAACAGAGTTTAGAACACACGAATCTATCAATTTCATCATTAGGTTAATATTGCTTGCCTTGTTTAGTTTTTCACATTATAAACGGAAGTTATTTTTTAAAGAAATATTGTGATATCACGTTCTATCCATGAACTGCTGGATATTCGGATTTATCAGTTTATGTTATAATTACTCCTCACATGACCAGAACACAACTGGGAGTCAGAGAGTTCGGAATTATACCATATTACATTTTATTGTACACGAATTAGAGCAGCCACATTCAGTAATTGCAATAGTGGATTGTCTGTTTGTTTTGCATTGTGTATTTTATTCAAGAAACGTCAACAAGCCAATTAAAATTATGTACGTCAGATAATGCAGAAAATGCAAGAGAAATGTTATGTTTCCCTATTTGAAATTTGTGCTCTTTGTTGACTCAATATCCAAGCAAAATTAGAACACATGCGGAACATTATAAGGAATTGTTGACTTTCCAAATCATGCCATGAGGGGCTCTCTAAGTTAATAGATCCTTAGCTTATTATACGGAGAGGGCTTAGATTGTGTTTGGTTCCTTGAATGATGAAATAAAACTTTGCCAGCTGTGTTTGCATTTTCCATTACAACTTCTCAAGGGCAGCAACTCATCTTTTTTGTAAAACAGCACCCACACCAACCCCTGTATGTTAAGTACAGTCGAACAAATGTTTCATACTAGATGAATATCAACACTTTGAAACTCAATTCCAGTTTTTAAATTAAAGTACCTTCTTTGTTTGCAACAAATGGATCTTGTGCCAAGAGACAGCTGTGATGATGTTTCGAGTCCAGTGACCCATTTTCAGATGAAGATGTTCTGATTAAGAGTGATTCTAGTCACTGTTTTTTCTTTCCACAGATGCTGCGGTACCTGCTGAATGTAACCTGTTACTTTTGATTTTGTTTCATTTTATCAACAACCACGCTTTTTTGATTGATTTGATTACAATATCTCAGTTCCCAACTTGCGTACCAGCAGCAATTGTTGGAATCATATTCATCATCCTGAATGTTTTGACACTTCAAATGTTCAACTAGGTAAAGCATGAAGCACTGAATTGCAAGATACACCTCATTCTCTGAATGAAAGCCTTATCTTCCAAAATCCTCGAAATCGCTCAAATTTTACTTTTAAAAGTATGCCCCTTCTCGGCTTGTCAATTGCATCTGCCCAATTAGTTGAAGCCAGGAGTAGCCAGCTTTGAAACGAGTCAGGCTTGTAGCTCTCGTGTTTAAATGTGGCATCTGCACCCTCCTGACCTAGTTAGGTGGTGACATCTTCCGTTGCCCTCTGGGCAGAACGGAGATTGTTTGATCAGTAATTTTCAATTTACATTTTACCTTCTGTCTCTAACAGTTAATTTACTGGCAATTCTGGTTCTCGCATGGGAAAGTGCAGCCGCTCTAAATGCACAATTTGCTGCCTGTTGGCTGTGGCAACGTCGGATTTACTGTTCCTTGTGGCAACTTAACCACTTTGAAATTCCTAGATGTTTCCTGGACATCACACTTCTGTGCAGCGCTATGTTTGTTCTGGTCAGTGCAGCAACAGAGTGTTCCATCTGTCTCACTGTCCTTTTCTCCTTTGATCATTTTGTAGTAATTTGATGCCTGAAACTGAAGAAAAAATAGTGGTCAGAGAAAGCCTTATCTGCATTTCGAGCTAAAACTGGCATTTTGTTCTGTTCAAAAATTATTCATTTTTATTTTCATAATCAATCTAGGAGGACAGTTGACAATGTTATGGTACTGATATATAAACTCAATTTATTTTACTGATCCATGGGTTTAAATAGTTTTATATCGTTTTAACCTCTTTCATCCCATTTCTGTTAGTTCTTTTGATGAACATTCTGATGGTCAGGCACATTTTGGTGGCCAGTCGGGTCCAAAAGACGTTGAGGGTCATAGTAAGCGAGAGAGTCACAAGGGAACAGAGACGCAGAGCCGAACGAAGTCGACAATTTCCCTCTTCACTATATCCAACAGCTTCATATTAGAGGTGGGTGAACGGTGCAAACGTTTAATACTATAACTTTAAAGGGACAAATGGGGGAAAGTGTAGATATCTAGGCTTTTTTTTACGTACGTCGGAGAAATGCCGAAAGATTTCAGATGCAGCACAAACACATTATTTCATGCAGTGACTCTGTCTAAGTTCAGAGCGAAGTTCATGAATGCAGTGCACCAACTGGTCACGGAAATTCTTCATTAGTGATTCAGCAAAACAACTGAGAAAGCACCACAAGCAACCACAGTGTTTCTAATGCAGGAATTGCATGTGTCTGGCCCAGAATCCTTCATCACCACGACATGCATCTGAGGAGAAACACGCAACGTTAGATGGGGATGGATGAAACAGGGTGGGTCACCATTCACCACACTCAGGAACACACTGCCATTCCTGATTAAATGGCGGATTGTCAGACACAGGTTTACACACATAAGGAGCAGCTGGAGGCCTTTCCGCCATTCTAGACTGGTCCTCCTGCCAGCCCAGAGCATTGCAGCTGCTTTTTCCTTCCATGTGTGTCTGAGAACAATCTACGGTGTGGTTCTGTCTCTGTCTGATCTTGAGAATCCCTCTCCTGAATAAAGCACAAGTGACCCGTTGAGCACGTCATGATGCACAGATTGATTTCAATAGCATTTTTCTGGCAACCTTGGAAATATCGAAATATCAGTATCTGTACCTCCTGCACCCTGATATCTTCAGTTCAATGACCTAAGTCCAATGAACGAAAGAAGAAAGAGTATTATTCAGTGAAAGACAGGATTCGATTTATTTTATCCATGTTTGAACCAAGGATGCAAAAAATAATGTTTTTTTTCATGTTGGAGCAGTTTGTGTCCGCACATATATTTTGTTACATCTTGGATCATTAGGTCATACAATGTAGTCGTAGAGTTAGGCCATTTCGCCCATTGAGTCAGCTCTGCCATTCCATCATGAACGATCTTTTTTTTTTCAATTCTATTCTTCTTCCATCTCCGCATAACTTTTGATTCACTTGCCAATCAGGAACCTATATATCTATAGTTCAAATTTATTTGTTATAGATCAGGCCAAACGCTCTCAAAACATTTCAAATTGGAAGATCAGATCCTGACATTTCTACTTGTTTTGAGCAGATGTGCAGTGGATGTTCCAGGAGTGATGGAGCTGTTCAACATTCCTCAATTTTAATGGAAACATGATTTATTCACAAATGACCAAATAGAACACAAACAAAAGAGAATAGAATACAAAACAATTAACCTATTGGAAAACCCAACAAACTGTCCCAACGTAATGTTTTCTCTGAAGTCCTGCAACAATCTTCATAAACACCGCTTGCCACACAAGATAACATCAACATAGGGTCTTACAGGAAAGATTTCAGAGAGGGATTCAGCATGGAACAACTTCTTCAATTCTGCTGCTACTTTGAACAACAGTCTTAAAAACCTCACAGCTTGCTGACACCAAACGAATCTAAATCTGACTAAGCTGGGAGAATTGGCCCCTCGCCATTCATTGGAAAAATGTTTTTTACACTTGAAAGCCTTTTACATGCGGCAGTATCTGACATGACATTGGCTCTCCAACCCATCCAAGATGGACATCACGGTAGCGTTGTGAGACAGAAAAAAATCAGCTTGTTAGGTGTATGTTGATTTTAACTAATATAGAGATTCTGTCAAAGAAATTTTTATAAGCTAAGAAATTTCTTCGAGTGTTGTAACTGACCACAAAAGAAGCAGGAATGGCATTTTTGTAATAAGCTTATAGTTTGTAGGTGTGTTTTTTGAACTATCAAAATAATAAAAGATGATCTCAGAAGTCAGAAGGTTAAAAAAGAGGAACTGGATACAATAGCAGGAAGGCTGTAACGAACAAGGACAGCCAAATAAGACAGATTTAAAAGGAAAACAAGTGAGGTAATTAATAAGTATGATCGGCTTAAGCTTGGGTGCAGGGAATAACCAAATAAGGGGATAGAATGAAATAGACACTTATGATAGGTTTATTGCATCGTGTATGGGTGTCGAGAGACCCCTCAGAAAAGTATTAAAACTCTCTGTATTTTGCTGTCGGGCGTGACTCTCCTTGTAGAGCCGCCCATCTTGAAAGATGTTCGAATAAATGTACTGCTTCGGAACTCTTTCACTCGGATTTGAAATTATTTATTATTTGAGTTCGTTTCTCAAAAGTTTGGGCTCGTCCGGGATGAACTTCAGCTCCTAAAAAGGCTCCCACCGTCAATAACTGAGAAGGGGCGCCCCGTTCCTTTAGAACAGTCTCGTGTATTTCAGCGGTGGGTGACTTGAGGGATTGCCTGAACTGAATCCTTTAAGAGTCGTTCCGAACCAGTTGGTAATGAGTGTGTGTACCTTGAGTTGGACTAAAGGGGACTTTTGGTGGGACCCAAAGGGGAATGCACAACCGGAAGATGTCTAATAGCCAGGTAACTCTGTGCACAGACCAAGGTAAGACAACTGACTTTTAAATACTACCTTGGTGGCTGGGGCTTGGGTTTTAGTTGCCATTAGGGACTAACGAAAGTTACCTGGGGGTTCGTTAGAACCAAACTCCTACCTCGAGTTGTACTCGAGGTTTCTGGTTCATTGGGTTGGGACCCCAAATCCGTAGTTCACCAACTCTATCCCCCTGAAAGGTATTAGATAATTTACCCCCGTCATATGGAAGATTTCCAACAGCCCCTGGCGGTTTCTGGTGCGAGTCAGGGGCAGGCAGTTGGAAGGGGCAGGGGGTTGAAGGTCCCACCACGTCTGAGACAAAACAGGAATTGGATAAAAATCAGGTCCCGATTGCAAAGTGCACCCGAAGCAAAATGGAAAGATTAGAAGAAAGTAAGGGGGGGTGCGGTCTCGATCGGGGAAGGAGAAATTAGATTTGTTAATGCCCCTTTAACTCGAGGGAAAGTAAGGTCCTTTAAAAGAGAAATGAAAATAGTTAGAGAAGACCCGGTAGGTTTGTCAGAAAAGATTGATCAATTCCTGGGTCTGTATGTATATTGTTGGACAGAATTGATGTCCATACTAAATATTTTATTTAGTGGAGAAAAACGAGGGTTGATAAGGAAAGCAGCGTTTGGGTTCTGGGACAGGAAACACCCAATGGGACTGAAGGGGCATGTCAGGCAGAGGATAAGTTCCCCTTAAGAGACCCCAGTTGGGAGCACCACAAACAAAAAGATTGGGAAAAGATTAAAATTATTAAAAAATTGTTAATAAGGGTAATTGGAGAAGCCGCCCTAAAGTCGCAGAATTTAATGAAGGCATTTGAGGTATGTCAAGAAAAGGAAGAGTTTTTACAAAGACTGAAGGACTCAATGCGCAAATATTCTGAGGTGGATTTAAAGGGGCCAGTAGGGAAAGGATTGTTGAAAATAAACTCTGTGACTAAATCTTGGCCAGATATTCAGAAGAAAATACAGAAACTAGAGGAATGGAGTGAGAAACCATTAGATGAATTGCTGCAGAAGGCTCAGAGAGTATTTGTAAGGAGAGAGACGAAAAGCAGAAAAAAAGGCAAAAATAATAATAGCCACCATTGCTGTGATAATAAAGAAAAAGACAAAAGTAAAAGGAGAAAGAAACTGCAATGGTCAGGGAGGAGATGTTAAGGGATCTGGTGGACAGGAACAAGTATCAAAGTGGAAATCCCCACAGGCAGGATGATATTACTGTGAAAAGACAGGTCACTTTAAGAGAGAGTGTCCAGATCTGAAAAAGGAAGCAAAGGCAAAACCATTTATGAACCTTGATGAAAAGTAGGGGTGTCAGGAGTTCCTACCCTCGGGGACCCATCAGGAACCCTTGATAAATTTAAAGATGGAACTTTATAAAGAGGATGTAGTTTTCCAAGTTGATATGGGGGCAGTAAGGTCATCCTTAAATTCTAAGCCCAGGGGAGCGGGAACAAAGAGTTAATTGGAATATGGCGGCAGTTTTGAGATAAGAGGCACGAAGAATCAGTTTTGCGCTCATGACATGGTACTGTCACCAAATTGGGAATGAATTAACTGTAAATGGTGCAATGAAATCTGTTGAGGTTCTTAAAAATGAGTGTGCTCGAGCAAAACAATTACAGAAACAGTATGAAATGTCACAAGTGACTGGTAAAGAAACAGAACTGCGCAATTACAGTTTTTAAAATGTTTTAGTCACTTGTTGCGTTTCCACCCTGAATTACAGATATATAATTACTAATTAATATATATAATATATCCATTGTGCTAGCCTGAAATCAATATAAATTGGCAGGATCCCTTCACACAATCTCAGTGACCTGTTATATTGATTCATAGTTAATTTAAAACATGAACTGTATTAATTCATCCATAAGTAAAGAATGGAAAGCTACATTACTGGCTGACGAGGTAACTAAAGAAGCAACCTGAATCCACAGGAAGCTGTGTTTTATTCCCCATTACGTACTGTCCCAGGTTCTCGGGAAGATCCTAACTCTGGACACTGCTAATCCCAGAAACTAAAGATTTGTTCTTAAAGAAGCAAATGTTGGCTTGTCCTCCTCTTCGTTTTTCCCCAGGAAACATGGTTTACTGGCACAGACCCCGCCCCTTGCATTCGCTGTGCATTCGCTCAGACTGGGAGATTGGGTCTTAGTAAAGTCAAGAACAGAGATTAAATTGCAACCAGACTGGGAAGGGCTGTACTAGGCTCTCTTGTCCACTGAAACAGCGATAAGGACGGCGGAGAAAGGCTGGACTCACTACACTTTGATCAAAGGGACAGTGGAATTTCCAGTTGAGGAAGAAGTCTGGACAGCTGAATCAACGCCAGAACCGCTGGTACTCAGGCTAAAGAGACTTCGACTAACTGATTATAAAGTGGTGACGCGAGTGCGGGATTATTTCTGTCGGATTGTGTATTAAATTGTTTTGTGATTCAGCACGATTTTTTAGAATGTTGGGGATGCTTAGAGTTATGATAGTAGCCCTCTTAAAATTGGGATTTTGTCAAAGATTATTTTCATGTGTGTTATTAAGGGTCCCTGAGTCTGATAATCTCCAAGTAACAGACCTAATGCATGCAGCTTGGTAAATTGTGGGAATGGAGATAATCAGAGACAGTATAGCAGCTCAGTGATACATCTTAAGTCCTTTGGGCATGGCCTCGGGGATGGTACTTGGCATAATAGTCTCGTCACAGTACATCGGGCCCCCTATTTGGGATAGAAATGAAGATAAACAGTAATGATTTCTTGGGCTGTTGTTTTGGAATTAGCGTAGGACAGGCAAAACGGGCAGAACTACTGGATGATGAGGTACAACCTTTCACCCCTCCCGATCACCTTACAGTAGTCAACATTATAGTGGCTAAGGACTTAAAACAGACCACCGATATAGAAACTGGATACGGGGATACAAATGCTTGGGCTGAATGGGTGAAATATACTGTGAAAAGTCTGAACAAAAGCAATTGCTATGCATGTGCCTCAGGCAGACCGATGGCTCACATGGTCCCCTTTCTGCTCGGGTGGAAACAAGACAGGGCTGGTATAATATACATAATAGCCCTGTGTCAGGATGAGACGGCGTGGGACAACACAGGCTGTCAGTCATTGCTGATGTTGTTGCCTCCTCTGAAGAAGGATGAATTAAAAATTCCCCCTTCATTTTCGGACGTGGTCGGGGATCACACCTCCTGTGTACAAAGGCAGGAGTCGGACTGGTCCCGATTTCTAGGAGACTTAAAGTCATGCTTGGAAATTGAATCGATTCAGAGACAGAGTGGGGAGGGAACTGTTCAGCTTTAAAGATACCCTGAGTGGACTTGTGGTGGTACTATGGCGGAAAGTTTCTGAGACCTACTATGCCCTCTGACTGGCGAGACACTTGTGCAATTGTACAATTGGTTATTCCATTCACCCTAGCATTTGAACGAGGTGAGATTCCTGAAATGAACAAAAGGAGGAGGACACAGTCAGTCTTTGCTACCTCCTTTGATGATGATATTTATTTGGATTTGATAGGGTTTCCTAGAAGGGTTCTGGACGAATCTAAGGCCCGTAACCAGATTCCAGCTGGATTTGAGTCTCTCTATTGGTGGGTTACGATTAATAAAAATGTCGATTGGATTAATTACATCTTTTACAACCTACAAAGATGTATAAATTACACCAGAAACGGTGTTAAAGGAATAACTGACCAGTTCGATGCCGCAAGCAGGATGGCCTTGGAAAATAGAATGGCCTTAGATAGGATGTTGGCAGAAAAATGGGGAGTTTGTGTTATGTTCGGGGAAAGTTGATGTAGCTTTATTCTGAATAACACGGGCCCAGACGGCTCGATTACTCGAACCTTACAAGGATTGACGACACTCTAACGTGAATTGGCTGAAAATTCTGAGGGGACACTTCAATAACGGGGTGGTTGGAGTCTTGGTTCGGCAAATGGAAAGGGGTTGTGGTTTCTATTGGTCATTGGGATACTGGCAGCTCTTGGCTGCTGTATTGTTCCTTGTATTCGGGGTCTCGCTCAGAGAATGATCGAGACTGCCTTGACCAAACAGATGCCTCTGAATGGTATGTAGGGGGACGGCCTTTACTTGTTAACAACTTATGATGTTGAGAATACCCTCGAAGGCGTTTCCAAAGTAGATGAACTTTCAGGTCTGAGGCTCACTAGCATGGAGGACTCATTGTCCCAGAATCAATGAGATCAACATACACTGACAAAAAGAAAAGAAGCGATTGAGAGAGAAAAAATTCAGCTTTTCAGATGTTTGTTGATTTTAATGAATAACGGTCTTTTAAAGAAATAGTTTTAAGCTAGGAAATAACTGTTGAATGTTGTAACTGACCACAAAATAAGCAGCAAAGTTTATAGGTCTGCCTTTTGGACTATCAAAATAGGAAAGGATGATCTCAGAAGTCAGAAATTTAAAGAAGAGGAACTGGATACAATAGCAGGAAGGCTATAACGAACAAGGACAGCCAAATAAGACAGATTTAAAAGGAAAACAAGTGAGGTAATTAATAAGTATGATCGGCTTAAGCTTGGGTGCAGGGAATAACCAAATAAGGGGATAGAATGAAACAGACACATATGATAGGTTTATTGCTTAGTGTATGGGTGTCGAGAGAAAAGTATTTAAAAACTCTGTATTTTACTGTTGAGCGTGACTCTCCTCGTAGACCCGCCCATATTTAAAGATGTTTGAATAAATGGACTGCTTCGGAACTCTTTGACTTGGACTGAAAATTATTGATTAAGTGGGTTTGTTTCTCATACGCTGCATTTACAAACATTCTAAGAAAAAATCCCAAGGACATCAAAACCTGAGGAGAGGAGCAGAATCATCACACACTCAATGTCCTGGCCTCTCCAGCCCTCTACGGTAATAATGTCCTCAGGTTAGCCATCCTTTGGCTGAAGAAATTAATCTTCATCTCAATTTTAAAACTGGTCCCTTCGCTCTGAGGCTGTGCCCTCAGGTTGTACTCTCTGCTATATGTGAAGAAGTTATAAGTAGAAGCTGAAATGGGAGAATGCTTCACAAAAGGAAGTACAATGCTAATCTGAGGCTGTGAATGACAGTCCACAGGACAGCTTGGAATTGGTGGACTGGACCGTGTTCAAGTATTAAGAAGAAAACCTGGATGTCTAACCACCATCACGGATATTATTTGCAAATGCGTGGAAGACTGCATATTTAAAAAGTCAATCTGAGTGTTTCCCAAGGGAATCCACTCCCAACTGAAGACCAGACAGGCAAGATTCGAGTGGGAAGAGCCAGACTTAAATAGAGAATGCAAATCTGAACTTCACAGGGCCAACAGGGATGATAAGAGGGAGTACCAGACGTGAGAGGCCCATACTAACTTTGCACATCCCGCCGACTATGGCAAGGACTAAAGAATATTACTGGATGCAAAATATAGCTGAGAAAGATAGCAAAGACAGATCCCTCCCTGAGGGGCTCAATCCTTTCTCTGCTCAGTTTGAGCAGAATGCCAGTGGCGCAGTGACACCTGCCCCAAAAGCCCCAGAAACACCTGTTCCTTCGGTCACCGCTGCACATGTCAAAACAGTTTTACTGAGAGACACCACAAGGAAAGCGACAGGCCTGGATGGAGTCCCTGGCCATGTGCCTGGATGCTGTGCGACTGGTGGAGGAATTCACCGAATCTTCTAACTCTCCGTTCAACAAGGTGAAGTCCTCATTTCCTTCAAGAAGACCACCACCATCCCTGTACCTAAGAAAGCACATGCAATGTCACAACTTGCGTCCCCACCTATTTTTGTGACATCTTCAAACTTAGCAACAGTGCTTTCACGTAAATCCTGCAAGTCCTTCATATACACATTAATTCATTTGATATGTTGGAGCTTTTTGTCTAGGTAAATATTGTTGTGTATTGGATCTGATTGTGCTTGCATGGAATATTATTGTGCATTGGAGCATAAATATTGTTTGTATCGAAGATGTTTGAGTTTATATCAAAATATTGTTGCATGTTAGGTCTGTTCCTGTTTATTA
The DNA here is from genome assembly GCF_020745735.1 of Hemiscyllium ocellatum. NCBI lineage: Eukaryota > Metazoa > Chordata > Chondrichthyes > Orectolobiformes > Hemiscylliidae > Hemiscyllium > Hemiscyllium ocellatum. The sequence continues at coordinate 16,519,799 of NC_083440.1, read as the reverse complement.
AATCCTGGTGTGTATTGCAGCTTTTCCTACTGTACATCAACACTGTATTAGTTCATATTAAGGTGGTGCCTTTCTTCTCCCATCAGTAATATTGTATCTGATGGTGTGGGCCTGCTGCTGCTCTTTTGCAGCACTTTGGGATGGATCTGCTGTCCCAGCATTGGGCAGAGAGCGGCAGCACAGAGCAGGGGCAGTCGCGTTTGAGCGGTAGTGGGGAATGGTCATGCAGTGAAAAGGAAGAGAGTTAAATGCAGGAAAAAAGGGAGGGTTAAAGATAGAAAAATAAGAGCATTTAATAGAAATTCATAGGGGCAGAACTATACATGGAATAAGTGGGAGAGTCCAGATTACAGGGACTTGGGAGAGGGTTAATTCAGGGCAAGATGCAGGGTCTATAATGAAGTCTGCCATACGGATCTCATTGAATATGAGTCCCCTGATTGGGGTTGTTACCCTGTTAACATCAGGGAGTCCTGGCAGAAAGATATAAATAGGACTGTCAGGGGTTATGCTCACTGAATGAGTCTGCTTTGTATTGGCTGGGTCAGCAGCATGTATTATTCAACTGTGAATGCAGAGTGACTTGATGATCGACTACCATCTTTGCAGAACTTGAGAGGATATAATATAGAATAGGAGGGAGACAGTTGAACACGGGGAAGTTACCTAAGAAGGAAAGGAAGGGGAGTTAACACTGAGTAACAGAAAAAGAAATAAATAGAGACCAATGAGGATAACGTTGAATACAGCATGGCAGGGACAGTGTTAAATGCAGGGGAACAGAAATGCTTAAATCCAGAGTGGGGAGGATTAAACAAGGAACAATTGTGAGAGGGCGAATTCGAGAATAAGAGGGAGAAAGTTGAATACAGAGTAAAGATTAATGGTTGGCACGCATAAAAGTCGATAAATCCTCAGGACTTGAAAAGGTGTACCCGAGACCTCTGAGCAAAGCTAGGGAAGCGATTGCTGGTCCCCTTGCTGAAAAAACTTGTGTCATCGATGTGCTGGAACACTGGAAGTTGGCTGACGTGCTTCCACCATTTCAAAAGGGTGGGAAGGACAAGCCCGTGTGCTTTAGAACGGTGAGCCTGATGTCGATGGTGGGCAAATTGTTGGCTGGAATCCTGAGCGAATGGACATACATGTATTTGGACAGGCAAGGACTGATTAGTAACAGTCGACATGGCTTTGTGTGGGTAAAATCACGTCTCACAGACGTGATTGAGGTTTTTGAAGAAATAACAAAGAATATTGATGAGTGCAGAATCGTGGAAGTGATCTCTACGGACCTCAGTAAGGCATCCGAGAAGGTTCTGCATGGTTAGCTTAGTTGGATCTCATGGAATACAGGGAAAACTAGCCATTTTGATTAAGAACTGATTCAATGGTTGAAGGTAGAGGGTGATTTTGAAGATTTCTTTTTCAGATGGAGGTCTGTGATCAGTGGACTGCCGCAATGATTGGTGCTGGGTCAACTCTTTTTCGTCATTTATATAAATGATTTCGATTTGGGCAGAAGAGGCATAGTTAGCAAGTTTGTAGATGACACCAAAATTGGAGATGTCGTTGACAGTGAAAAGGGTGACTTTAGATTACAACGGGATCTTGATCAGATTGGCCAATGGGCTGAGAAGTGATAGATGGTGTTTAATTTAGATAAATGAGAGATGTTGCAGTTTGGGAAAGAAAATTTTAGCTGGATTTATGCAATTAATGTATATGTCCTCGCGAATGTTGCAGAACAAAGACATCTCGGAGTGCAGGTTCATAACTCCTTGAATGTGGATTCGCAGATGGATAGGATAGTGAAGAAGGCTATTGGTATGTTTTCTTTTACTGTCAGAGTATTGAGTGCAGGGGTTGGGAGGTTATGTTGCGGCCGTAAAGGACATTTGTTCGGCCACTTTTGGAATATTGCATGCAATTCTGGTCTCCTTCCTATCAGAAGGATGTTGTAAAACTTGGAAGGGTTCAGAAAGGATTTACAGAAATATTGCTAGGGTTGGATGATTTGAGCTATAGGGAGATGTGGAAAAGGCTCGAGCTATTTTTCTGGAGTCTGAGGTGTGGCCTAATCAGGGATTATAAAATTATGAATGGCATGGACAGAATAAACAGACAAGGTCTCTTCTCTGAGTTGGGGGGAGTCCAGAACTAGAGGGCAAAGGTTGCGGGTGAGATGGGACAGATATAAAAGAGACCTAAGGGTCAACTTTGTCACGCACAGTGTGGCACGTGTACAGAATGACTTGCCAGAGGAAGTGGTGGAGGCTAGTATAATTGCATCAATTTAAATACATCTGGATGTGTGTACGAATAGGAAGGGTTTGGAGGGATATGGGACGGGTGCTGGCAGGTGGAACTAGATTCAGCTGGGATATCTGTTCGTCATGGACGAGTTTGATGTTAGGGTCTGTTTCCGTGCTGTACATCTCTATAACACTATGACTCCAGTCGAGACGATGTACAGCTGTCGTCAGTGTTGGGGGGGAGGAGCATTGCCTTCAGATGAACTACTAACACATCGCCTCATCCCTTCAAATTCCAAAAACATCAACATTTAGCCTTACTTTCACTCTGTCCATTGAGACAATTAGTTGCCTCCCTGTTGCATTGCCCGCCAGGATCGCTTCTCTCCACCTCACCAACTAATCCTCATTCCTAAACATATTGTCGTTGATCCTCACACAAATTCCCACTACTCACGCCTTCCCTTTCCCGCGTGACTTGGCTTTTTTTCAAGTAGAACAGTGTGGATTGACATAAGACTCATCTGCTATTTTTGTCCTCAAATGAGAGGGGATGAATGGACTTGTGCTGTTCCCCTTTGGCATCTCAAAATGAATTAAATTGCCTTCTCCAATTCCTCTGTTATAGTTTCAAGAAGGGGCTTTGTTTTTATTCATTCAGGGGATGAGGGCGTCTCTGGCGAACACGAGCATTCATTGTCCATCCCTAATTGCCCAGAGGGCAGGTAAGTGTCTACCGCAATGTTGTGGGTCGGGAGTCACATGTAGTACTTACCAGAGAAGAACAGCAGTTTCCCTCTCTAAAGGGTATGTGTGAACCGACAACCAGTCCTCATTTGCCTCTTTAATTCCAGACTTTTATTGAATTCAAATGCCATCATCTGCTGTATCTGCGGCACCAGGACATTACCTGAGTCTCTGGATTGACAGTCCAGTGATAATTCCACTAGGCCATTGCCTGCTCCTGTTGAAGGGCCCCCTCCGGTGTAAAAGGCTGGAGAAGGTGCTGAACAAAACAAAAATAACTGCGGAAGCTGTAAATCAGAAACAACAACAGAAAGTGCTGTTCATTCAATCAACTCATTGTCTGCATCAATATGCGAACTCATCCAAGTCTGACATTCTGACAATCCAGGCCATTGCGTGAGTCAATCTTCCATTTATGGACTCGATTAGATGCCTCCTAGACTGGAGGTGATCGCCTACAACTTCTTCCGTCAGGCAGAAGGTACAGCACGCTGAACACACACACCAGCAGGTTCAGGAACAGCCTCTGAGCAGCCGTTATTCGACTATTGAGTGGACTCTCTTGACTCGAGTTATTCTGTGTTTTTCTTACGTTGATTCTCTTATACACCCCATGCAATGTAACCTGTATGCCTCTGTCAAAATCTTTTGTTCTGTACATCTTTGCTTAATGTGATCAGCTTGTAAACAAAGTTTTTTTCACTGGACGTTCGTGCAGGTGACAATAAAGCAGTCAAATCGAATCAAATCAAATTCAGCCGTCCCGATCAGATATCCTAAATTGTCCCATTTGGCCTATAACCCTCTAAACCTTTCCTATTCATACCCCCATAAACACTTCGCAAAGGACAAGGTGAACAATGCACCAGAAATGTTGGGGACCAGAGGTGATAGAATCTTCACTGACTTTTTGTTGTTTATATTCCTTTAATAAAATGTGTTTCGAGCTGTGAACTGGGAACTGTTTGCTGAGAATAATTTGTGGCCGTTTAGACAGCTTGTGGTAAAAGAGACAGATGAAACAGTCTTTGTTAGTTTGTTAAACCAAGCCTTGGGGCTAATTGTCGGATGAGTCTGGATTAAAATAGCTTCTCCTGACAAAGCGACCACAGGTAGGACTACCTGAGAACAGCAAATCATTTTAGGCCAGCCTATATGACATGAAGGGCACAGACAGCGTGGCATCCCAGTTGTTCCTGTTCTCTATTACGGAGGTCTTGGACGACAGCAGACAGGAGAGTCTGCACCACCAGTTACCTCTGGAGGAGCTGCCCACTGCGCTCAAGTCCTTAGAAAAGAGTAAAATTTCCAGAAGTGATGGCTTACCACCTGAGTTGTTTTCACCTCCTTTGCCACTTGATTGGTGCGGACCTGTTGGAAGTGGACAACAGTATGCTTTAAACAGGTAGCCTGTGTGAATCCAACAGGAAAGTTATTATTCCTCTCATCTACGATTAGAAGGTGGACAGAGAAAGTGACGGCGCATTTCACTGCAAAATGCAGTTTATCAAATCTTGCCTGAGATCATGGCCAACTAGATTAGTTCTGCCGTGGGATCCGTGATTCACCCAACCAAACCTGTGCTTTACTGGGCAGGATGATTTCTGACTGCCTCGTGCTCCTCAGAGTAATACTTCTCTACGTGTGGGAAATTAAGTTTGGAAATCTGACTTATCAGCTTGGACCAGGAGGAGTCATTCGATCGGAAATCTCACTCCAAAATGTTGGACGCACTGTCCAAAACTAGATTTGTGGATGAGACCTGCAATTGAATTCGACTACTCTGCACCAACAGCGTTAGGGCAGTATTAGCAAATGGGTGAGAATCAGAAGTCTTCCCGAACAGTCCTTTAATCAGGCATCATGCCCATTGTCACCTTTTCTGTTTGATTATTGTACTAGGGGTGATTGAATAATTGTTGTGATTCATTCAGAAGTTTTTTCTTTACCCGGCAGCAATTGCTTATTCACTGAGAATTCAATCCAGTTTTGCCCATTTATACTTCACGTCCTTGTTGTTCTCTTTATTTGGATTCAGGGCTCTCAGTTCCAATTCAATTTCTTCATTCTCCGTCTTCATAAACAAATTTCGCATTTTATGGTCATTTTCCCAAATACAATGATATTGTCACATAATTCTATCTCATTATGTCTGTAATTTTTGGAGAACATTTTTGCATGTTTACATCTGTACTCTTGCATCAATCCAATGCTGCGAGATGTAAGAAGTTACTCCTTTGAATGTGCATTGTGGCTTGAGTTATTGGACAG